>NW_006432669.1:9205411-9282421 GCF_000325575.1 Pteropus alecto
TAAAATTTTTCTATATAAATATATTGGCAGCAATCTTAATATCTAATAGAGAATTTGTTAGATATATTATTATATATTCATGTGAATTAATACTAAGCCTCTACTAAGATCACATTTTTAAAAAATATCTAATGTCATGGAATAATGCACTCAATATAATGGCAATATACTGAGAAAAGCAGAGAAAACTTTATACAGATTAGAATCATTTCATAAATAAAATAAACCAAATACATGTGTATTTATATTACATTCATCATATATGTGTATTAATATAATAATGTTAATTTGTATATTAATATTAAAATTAAGATACTAATTGATATATGGATAATATATGTCATATATAGTAAACATGAGTAACAATGGAAGGAAATATGTCTGCATATTAATCTTGTTTACCTCTGGGTTATGGGCAACAATTTATTTTTGATCTTTACCTATATTTTATTTATTTTATATCTTTTCCAAAATTTTCTGCTATGAACATGGACTGTAATTGTTAAGGAAAAAAATAAAAAGGTGTAAGACTTGCTCACTCATTTGGACAAGGTGCTCTGCTTCCTCTTTGTGGTGTCAACCAATCCTTGCTCCCTACCCTGCTTGTGAGAGAATCTTACTTCCCTGGCAATAATTTTTTGTACAAATCTTAATGAGATGAGAACCTAAAGGAGGGAAGAAGGGAGGCAGCATGGAGGGCCAGGTCCCAAAGCCTGGATGAGGCACTCTGAAACAAAAGTGTGGCTGTTTGGTTCCCTGTCCATCTCTTGTTAGGCCATCTTAAATAAGCATTTTACGTTTGTGATCTTTTTTGCAAGATGACGTCTGAGCCATTTTTGTTTGCTCAGGTTGATGTTGTGATAATGTGATGCTTGCAGTAAATCTGAATTATGCTCTTCAGAGGTAAGCTCTGCACAGAAGACCAGATACTCCTTATTTTCTGAGACAGTTTTGATTTCAAATATTTTGTTCCCTTGTTAGGTCATATGTTGCACTCTATATTCTGATTTTGGTTTCACACAATATAGTCATATGAGGGAGGATGCTCATGGTATATTAAGTGGAAAGCAGGTTTACAACTACTATTATAGAATAAGCCATGTTTGTCAACAAAAGTGTGTGCCTGTGGATATACACACACGGAGAGTCATAATCTGGGACTAGGGTGAGGAAGTGGGGGAGTCACCAAAAACTCAGTAATCAAGAAATATAACATTTTAATGCAATATTTAAAGGATTAAAATTAATGCAAAAAATTCACGATGCACAAAATATCAAAATTTTAAATAAAGACAGTGTTCACCTCTCCCTCACCCTAGTTCTGGCTTCAGTCATAGAAAAGTGTTTTGAAGGATACAGACTGAGGAGTTCAAGTGTTTATGTCTTAGTGATGGAACTGAGAATATCTCTTTTTTAGTTATATATGTTTTATAATTTTTCTACTCTGAATATATACAATTTTTACAATAAAACGTTTTCCTTTAAAATCTGCACAAGGTGCTAGATCTATAGCTCACAAGGTTTAAGGCCAGTAATAAGAGATAGGATGAAAACAGTGCCTTTTAATGAGGTAAAAAAAAATTAGAAACTATCCCTGCTTAAAAAAGAGAACAAATATTGGTCACTGCGGTGCTCCCACAGGATGTGGTTCTTATACCAGCAAATGCATGTCACATTGCCCTGATGTCCATCACTTTCTCATAACTCTGGCTTGCTTGGCTGCAATCTCCTTCCCGTTGGGGACCATGACTCCTTCCTGGATATGGGCCTTGTGCCTGACATGTTCCAGGTGCAGAATAGATGTTCAATTAATATTTGAGTTCTTTTTCTTTAGGCCAAATATGAAAGTATGCTTCTATGAGGAATTATCAGATGTTCTGCAGTACTGAGAGCCCAAATCATTCCGGAACTTTCTTGCCAAAATTATTGACAAAATTTTAGCATGCTTTTCAGAGAAAAAATGTTCAATTAATTGTGTTTGTGTTAATACTAACATTTGCCTGCTGTTGTCTCAAACCTGATTGTGGCACTGGGTCAAAGATTCCAGGACTCGCCAGAATTTTTCCATTTGCCCCTCACTCTTCTCTCTCCCCGACTGTTAAAATAACAGGATTTTAGGGTTGGATGTCAGGTGGTCTTCCCTTTACTTCTCTTCCAAAGTTTGATAGAGAACATTTCTTTCTATTTTGGCTAAGTCACAGAAATGAGTTGTGAGAACCGTGTGGTAATCCTAGGTTCTAACAAGTTTAGGGCAATTTCTTTAATTTCTTTTGGTTTCAGTTTTCTCATTTATAAAATGGGGTTGGTATCTGTCTTACTGACCACGGCAATGTGAGAATCCAATGAGGTCTTCACTGTGAAAATGCTTTTAAATGTATTAAAATACTTTAAAATGTATATCCTTTTACTCATTAATTCCACTTCTGGAAATCTATCCTGAAAAAATAACCCTTTAGATTAGGCTGATGTATAAAGACATTCACAGCAATGTTCAAATGAAGATTATGTGTCTAACAAAAGAAATCATTAAATAAATTACAACTCACTCATATTCTGGAATATTTGTAACTTTTTAAAATGATGTTTATGAAAATAGTATAAAAATCAAAATTTTCTATGACATGATAATCAGTACAAAAGGTAGGAACCAAATATAATAATGATTTAAAAATATCTTTATGCACAGAAAGTAAAATGGTAGTAAAAACACCTGAATTTAACAGATCGTATTTGAAAGAGTTTTATTATTTATTTTCTTCATAAGTTAATAATAATGTAATAAAGAAAATTTATATTATTTTTAAGGGCAATTTAATAACTTGTTTTAAATGCTGTATTGTTATTATTAATTTTTAAAAAACAAAGAAACTCATAGAATAGAACTCTAGATTAGGAGACTAAGTAAACATTTTATCATTCCATTATTTTGAAGCTTTTATGTTCATCAGCAAATTAGAATTTAAAGGATATAAGTGGGCATTAAATAGATCAACTAAAAAAAACTGTTCGTCTTTTAGAGTGTAAATTATTGTGTTCGTTGGCTTGGGAAGAAGCATATGGTACATGGAAACATTGCCTGTCTGGTGTTTCCAGGCACAAGAAGCCATTTGTTGTCTCTCAGCGAGTGATCTAGAAAGAAGAGAGCAGTGTGGAAGCCGCTTGTTCTGGCATGGGATCCCAGGCCCCAGATGATCTGCCGGCCTTGCCTGTCTCTGGGACTCAGCCAGTACCCTCTTCCTGTGGTCTCTCAGCTCTTGCCACATTAGCCTGATGCTCACATTCAAGAGCCTTCATCCACAAGCTGCTGTTTGCTGTTTTTCTGCCCAGACTGTTCTGTCTCTGGATCTTTACATGACTGGCTCTTTCATGTAGTTCAGGTTCACCTCGAATGTCATTTCTTTGGAGAAGGCTTTCTGGATTACTGAGGCGAAAATGCTCCCCCACCCTATTGTCCCAGTCATTTTCTATTATCCTAGTTATTTTTCCAATCTCACAGCACTTTTTGAAATAATCTTGGACACTTGTTGACCGACCGCTTGTTTATCTCTTCCCAGGACCTTCCCACCTCCTCTGTCATCCCCAGGTAAGTGCCATAAGAACAGAGACTTGACTTGTTTTGTTCACTGATGTTTATCCAGTACTTAGAACAGACCCTGGCACATAGCACGCAGTAAGCAGTAGATAAATAATTGTTGAATGACTGAACTCAAACTACCTATTTTCATGTCGTTTCATTCGTTGTATTGTAAGGCTGCCAAAGTTGTTATGTGCTTCTATAAACTATAAGGTGGGACATTAATTTTTTTCTAGTCACTGGGACCCACATTAGAGGTCTGCCCAGATCATTCCTGCCTGCTAAAGAGCGATACATATTCCTGCCCAGGGCTGATAACTGGGCCGTGGCAGGCAGGAGAAGGTGCAGTTTGCCAGGTGGCAAGGTGTTGACAAGTTTCCTTGGTCCTCTGTCAAAGGTCTTCCTGAGAATATGTCATAAGGGAGACTGAGAAGAGCTGACTTAAGGGATTAGTAAGGATCCCCAACATTCCAAGGCTACCTAATTCTTTCTAAATACTCATAGCAAGGATGGCTTTTCTCACATCTTTCTGGCCTTATTCCTGCATAGACTGCTCAGGTGTCAGTTAATTTTCTTTCTGTAAAGAGCCAATAGTCAATATTTTCGGTTTTGCCGTACTCTATTACAATACAAAAGCAGTAATAGATGGTATGCAAACGAACAGGCATGGCTGGTATTGCCGATGGCCGTGGTTTGTCTGAACCTGGATTAGAAGGTCGGTCTTCAGCCACCTCAGATCAATTCTGGCTCAGAAGGTCACAGAACTCCATAGTTTTTGAATCAGAATGGCATGAAGCTGGGACAGAAAATTACATCTGGGGAGAAGAAACCCAAAGCTAGATGGCAGCAGTGAAATATAATTTGAAAAGAGACCTCAATGTTCTGAGATATGTTATTTTGAATTTAATTCATCTAAAAGTGGGCTCAAGTCAAAGGAAGTTCAATTCAGCAGGCCTGTATTTGGCATCCAGTGTACTATTTATATGCAGGGCTGATACTGAAAATATTTATTGGTATGGCAGCGGGACTGACCAATTAGAATGGATGAACAGTGTAAACAACTGTAGGGACACGCTGGTGCGGGTATGTAGGAGAGAAAAACAGCTCTGAAGTGCACCTGAGGAAGCAGTACACAGGTGTAGCCTGGCAGGTAGGAAAGCACCTCAGAGGCAGGGCTAATAGTCGCAGATGTGCTGTCATTCTTGAAATAGAAGCCCTCGTGCAAAAACATTTCATCCACACACCTTTCACTAACGTTGGAGGTTCAATCATTAGAGACTCATTTCTTTAGGTTAAAGATTGACACTTACCTAGTAAATGCAAAAAATGCTTAGAAGCAAATATACATTGAATCACTTAGAGTCACACATATTCTTTGCAAAAATTCTAGTATGAATTATTTGTATCAGATCCTTTCCAACAGTCAGTTGGGAGAGATTTTAAAAAGCGAAAAGACAGAAAGTTTAAATAAATAAAGTACGTGGGGAATATACTTTAGAGAGGAAAGACTCTCAGATGAAAAGCAGTTAGGCACCCTGGAAAAACTCGGTTCATTTTAGATTTTGAACAAGATTTTCGTGAGTACAAGAGGTCTGCTAGGAAGTTTAGCACTATATTTACAACCCATCTCTAGTGTGTGAATCTTACACCTCATTTTTTATTTTTCTACCCTTATCTTTCTCCTATATTAGTCCTCAGATACTGCTTTGATCTTTTTGTATTGCATATATTTTTTTGCAAGCCACCTCAACTTCCGTAAAAAGCAAGATACCTAGATAAATAGTTGTTCACTTATTTATTCAGTCATGCGACACGTACACCTAATGTGCGTTAGACATCAGTCTTAGCTGCACAGAAGACAGTATCTATTAGACTTCAAAGGACGTATAAGGTGATTTTAAAACAATAATAGATTTTTCCTTATTTTCTCATTATACCCTTTTGGTTTTTCCAGGGCAGGAGGAGGAAGAGGGAATCTTGCAAAGAGTCACAAACCTGTAAGAGGTGGTAGTTGTTCCTTGAGGTCCTGGGGGTGGCTGCAAATAGGGAGGGGGCTGCAGTGGAAAAGTTCAAAGCCGTGACGAGGAGGAGAGCAAGGCCAGATGCAGGGAGCACCTTCATCTCCTCACGGTAGCTTGGTAATTATATTAGCTTGGGGGACAGCAGACAACGCACGTTTGCACTTCGACCTTCAGTTGCTTTTATAGAGACAAACAGGTCTGGACCCTCAGAGCAAGGATGATTCATGTCTCAAATGGTAATTATACAGCTCATTTTTCTCCCTGATGATGGGGTAACACAATGGTACACAGGAGTCAGGGAAAGCTTCATTCTTTGTGATTTACCAAGTCACAAAAAGAGAAAAACAGTCACTTTTAATGAAGTTTGTCAGCTACTTACACAAACTGGGGTAAACTTGATTAATACGAACCCAACTCAACTGAAACATTTGATTAGTCTCATTTTGGAGGCCTTTTCCCATTCTGATTACAGAAAAGGTAAATGATTAGAATATAATTTAATTTGTCCTCAGTAATTCTGGGATCCCTACACATTCAATCCAATCATCTGTGTCTTCTGTATCCACCTTGATGTTTCCCAGTAACAAATGCTGTTTATAATGATGGTTCTGAGGTATGTAAGATACTGAATCATTGAGAAAACATTACATTATATTGTGCTGACTTAGGGTGGAAAATGAACTGATAACTGTTAGAAAATTAGCACAAGAGATATATTTTAGTTAACCAAGACATTAGAAGGCACTACCCATTCTCTGCTCACTCTAGTTAACTGGGATTATACTCTTTTCCTTGGCTGTGATTAAGATTGATCGTGATCTAGAGATAGCATGGAGAAATGGTGTTTATGGTGGGAAAAGCACTTTGGCATCAGACCGATATTACATTTTTTACTTTATTTTATTTTTTTAAAAGATATTTCCTAGCTGTGTGACTTTGGGCAAGTTATTTAACTTCTCTGAACATCAATTTTTTTTTTAATCTGCAGAAGACTGATAACAACATGCTGTGTAAGCTCCTCAGTATTACAGGGATAGCATAGCATATAGCATGGTGTCTGCTGGTACCACTTGGCATTCAATAGACACAGGTTCAAATCCTAGTTCAGACACCTGTCCATATGACTTTGAGTAGGTTAATCTCAGTTTTGGTGTTCTCATCTCTAAACTAGCGGAAAAAATACCTACTTTGTAGGATTGTCATAAAGGAGTAAATCAGGTCATAACAGAGCCCTTAGAGGAGTACTCAGTAGACATTTAGCTCTTATAAAATAATGTTCCAATTTATCTTTTTACTTTGGTGTCAGGCACCTGGTAGGCTTTTAATAAACATTTTTTGAATGGATGAATGGATGACTCCATTAATGACTTTCCAAGTGTGATTACTGGACCTGCTGCATCACTATTACCTGGAAACACTGGAAATGCAAATTCTCAGTCCCTGCTAAGACTCACTAAATCAGAAACTCTGGGAATGGGGCCCAGCCGTCTCTGTTTTAACAAGCCCTCCAGGTAATTCTGATGCATGCCCAAATTAAAAAACCACTGGATTAGCAGAGTAAATAAGACTTAAGGGTCTGGGATGAAATAAAAACATGTATAAAAAAGTGACGAGAACATCCTAGTCACAGAAAGTATTAAATACTGGCCTTGCCTTCCAGAGCAGTGTGTTTTAGTGGTGACATACCTGGTATTTGAAAGTTGTTTGTGAAGTCTGTTACAAATAATTTATTACTAATACTTGTTAAGCCATGAAAGTATGTGAATGACTTACCTTCTCATTTAGACTCAATTCAAGGTTATTCCTAGTGATCTCTCACTCCCACTCTTTTCTCTCACTGTTGTATTCTGACATACTTTCTTGAATGGAAGAGAAAATGATGGAGTTAGAGCTGATGTGTGGGGTCTAGTGAACAATCCCAGGTACTCAAGTTTGTCACACATGTAAACATCATCTCTGTCATGTACTCTGAGACACACAACACATGGTTCTCGGGAGAAAAAAGAAAGAAAACCAGAGCTCTAGCAGACTCCTCTGACTCACTAAATTGTATGCTCCTTGAAGACTGTGATACAAAAGTCATGGTCAAATTTTTCTCCCTCTCTTTAATTCACCCCCCTCTTCCACCCCTGACCTATGGATGGAAGAGAGGGGTGAATTTCCCCTTACGAACTGGATCTCTGAAGATGGGCTGTCTCCTCCCATGCACTCACGGTGTGCACCCAGGGCCTGGTGCTCTCCGGGGCCTGGCGCACCCGGGATATGGTCTGTGGCTCCACCTCGGGCACAAACCCAGGATCTTCTGCGTGTAAAGCAGACGTGCTAACCACTATACTATGAAGCCACCCTCAAATTTGTTTTATAAATGAATGAATGAATATATAAACATATACTCATGGTCACTTGTTGGTCTGAGTCAAGGAAAAGAATATTATAATAATCTTTCAAAATTTGCATTTATACGCTTTCCTGTTCTTTGCCGCGCTAATACTATTCCTTCACAGCAGCTGCCAAAATTGGAGAACAAAGACCAAGTCCTTGAAACTCTTCTCCACTTCATCATCTTGTTCCCTTGTTTTCTTCTCAAACGATTGTTCCAATTGAAGAATGGCACGAAGAAACCCTGGGATCAATAGAGAGAAGATATTCTCACCTCTAGAACTCTAAAGAGTGTGTTTAATTCCATTTTTTTGGAAGCAAATTGAGGTAAATAACTGTCTGTATGATATGATATAGATATTTCTAGAAGGTTCCAGTATTCATTTTTCTAATACATGAATGCAATCAATCCCAATATTCCTAATCATGACACTTCAATAAAATGCAAAAACTGAAGAGGAATAGCAATTTATGTTCTCATAAGTCACTTAGGTTAAATAAATTTTACCTCGAGGCCAGTGCTAGGTGACATCCTTGACCTTTCCAAAAAGAATGACAAACTGAAACTGGTAACTTCTTACTAGTTGTTTCCTTTTCCTGATTTTTTCCCTCTTCACAGGGGAGCAAAGTTTACTTTCTTTCTATCATTCTTGTATCAAATATAATTTTAAATCCAAATCATTTCAACCTAAAAAGATCCTATCAAAGCAGGTAAATGACTAAAAGGAAATGAAATGAAAGACTATTGCAGAGAACTGTAGAAAGCACAGTATCTGTAGAAAAACTAGATGATAAAAATAATATACATGAAACAGAAAATTGGTAGCCTCTTAGCAGGGGTGATATTTTGAGGATCCTGAAGACTTTTTAGAAACTTTAAACAGAACCCAAGTTTCCATGTACCACTAATACAGGGTTAAGTGTTTTAAATTATAGAATCAAGTTCACTGCAGAGAACTTCTTGCTAGATCCTAGCCGAATTTAAGAATTAAAACTCCATCGGAGTTTTAGTAAATCTTCAACATTTAGTTTCTGAGATGGTACCTGCTGTGCATGTGATGGATTGATGAATAATTGTTGAATAAATAAATGACAGTCTAGCTGTCTTACTTACAAAGGGCATGGGCTTTATACCTATACAGACCTAGAATCAAACACTGACCACTTTCTAGATGTGTTACCAGTCAGTGTTCTTAAGTTTCAGGCTATAAAATCCAGTTCTGGCTAATTTAAGAGAACACACGTTTTTATATTTATTTGGTTTGTTTAACAATATCAGATAGCTCAGAGAATTGCCAGAAATGCTGGAGCACCAGGCCAGGAAAAGCAGCAGGACGAAGGGCAGTAGAAACCAAAGCCAATGATCTATTGCAGGGGTCTTTGTCTCTTACCACTGGATAATATTGCAGCTGGATCATCCAGGCCACTGTTATTAGGCTCTTATTTCTATCTTTGTCTCACTCCTTCAGCATTTAACTTCTGGGAGATTCTCTTGGTTGGGCCTGGGTCATGTGCCTTGACCCTGAAGTCCAGAGGCAAGAAGCAGGAGGACCTCCCCAACTTGGCCTCCATACTAGAAAGCAAGACACATTCCATAGAGAGCACCAATAATATTTATAAGGGAACGTCTCTCAGAGAGGAAATTGATGCTGGGCAACCAAAGAACAAATCAAAACCAAACCCAGAAAATGTCGACTGCAATCTGTGAAACCTCTTAAATTATCTGCTGCTTTGTTACATAGGATATAATATCATGATATTCTGTGAGATAGCTTATGTCAGAAAGCTGTTTTAATTAACCATTAAAATAGCTAATGGTTGCTTAGCGCTCAGTCCAGTTTATAAATGAGAGATTGCATAATTGCTTTTGCAAAAATGATTTGCAAAATTTTTCCAGAGATATTGTGATAGATTAATAAAAAATGAATATGTGACATTTTCTTACTTCTAAGATATCATTGCTTATTGAATTGACTATGTATTAAAATAACAGTTGTGAGAAAAAAATTACATCATTAAATGTACACATTGACATACTATATATTGTTTTTGTGTTTGCTGTCTGTTTTCACTGCTAAGCTCTATAAGAATACGGAGTCTATATATTCTGTTCACAGCAGTATCCTTAGCACATGGAACAGTGTCTGGCACAAAATAAGTATTCAGTTAACAGTGTTGAATATGTGAATGATGAATTTGTGATTGATTGAATGATAAAGCTAGGAATAAGAAAAACCAAATTAATCTCAGAGGGATAAATTGTAAATCAACTCATTAATGAATCAAACAAAGGTGTGTAGCATTACCCTTAGATGTCAGAATTTTCATTAAACCCTTATTATATACCAGATACTGAGCCAAGCACCTTAAGTACATTTTCACACAGCTTTAAGACCCCATTTTTCAAGTGATGGAACTTGGGAGTAGAGCAGGTAAACATTAGTTGACATGCACAGATATTAAGTGGTGGCTCCAAGACTTTAACCCAGATTTGTTAGAGTTCAAAGTCTATGTTCTTGACGGTTATAGGAAGCATATAAACATTGGTACCTATGTTGAGCAGTGTCCTAGGGGACACTGGACTTCTAGTTGACTGGCAGATGGACTACCTGGCTGACTCTACCTGCCAAGCAGCTCTATAGTACTCCTGTGGGTCTTGTATGCAATCAAAATGAGCCAACCAGACTGCCCAAGCTCTCTGACTGATAATGATATTTCTCATTGCCAATGATCCAATTGTTATTTGTCTTTCTATATTTCAATCTCTAGTAAATTTAGCTTTCACAGGTGATTACATTTTTGGATTTTCAAGTTTAGGCACAATCTTGAAGAATGCTTCCCAGTGAGGCAGACTGCTAGCAGTCAGCCACCAGCTGGACTTCTAGTCTACTCCTAGCCTTACTATGGTCTTATTTTAAAACTTCTCCAGTAAGTATATCCCACTTTGAATGCTTGACTTTAAAAAAACATTTTTTATTTATTTACTTATTTATTTTTTATTATGATGACACTGGTTAACGAAATCCAGTAAGTTTCAGGTGTACAATGCAACAGTAAGGCAAATATATACATTGCATTGTGTGTTCACTGCCCATAGTTAGATTTCTTTCTGTCACCATATATTTGACTCTTTTTGCCCCATCTTTCTCCCTCTTCTCCCTAAATCCTTTGGTAGCTGCTAGTAAAAAAAATTTATTTATTTAACTTGTATATAATATCATGCTCTATTTTGTAATGATATAATTTTTTAAAAGTTAGATGCTTTTATTAAGAATAACAATTGATATTCTGATTTTCTAGGTAAACAAACATGCTAGAATCAGATGGAATAAAAACAGAAGAAATAGTGTATTTGAAACCAAAGACAACCTTTAGAATCCCATACAAAAAATAAGCAAATTATCTGACATCGCTTTGAGAATGAGAAGCTCAGAGAGGGTCTGGCAAGCTTTTATTCAGAAGATAATTGCTTATTACCCTCACCAAGCTCAGGAAAATAAGTAAGAAAGGAGAGAAAAGGAAAACAAACTTACTCTGCATCATGGATTATTTTGGTTAGAGAGATGAAAATAACTGTTCGACCTAGCAATTATTAGCATTAAAACAACCTATTAAAGACGTTTGTGGAGTTGCCTCTGAAAGTCTTTGAATAGAAGACCATGTACTTAGAAGGAACTGAATTATGTGAGATTCTGCCTGTCTGCCTGGGTTCAAGGTATGTATGTGGAGAAGTTAGATTAGATGATTCTTTAAAAAAATATGTATAATTTATATCTTTCTCCATATGAAAATACCTACATTCATTCACATATTCAATAAATATTTATTGAGCATCAATTATTTTTCAGACACTGGGAACACAAAGATAAGATAATTTTTTTCAATCCAGGAGCTCAAGATTTACTACTGTAATAAGATTGAAAACTTGGAGTAAGAACTTAGATAAAAAGTGACTGACTCTTTGAGACAAAACTTACACCTTTATATTGCAAATTGGTAGAAAACTTTTAAAAAGCAATTATGCACTACATACCAAGAACCATAAAAGGGTTCATACTTTTGGGGCCATATTGCAGTCCAAAGAATTTTAACTAAGAAAATCATTTAAAAGAATAAAAGCAAAAATGTTCATTTTATGCTTAGTTATAAAAGCAAAAAAATTGGAAACAACTTCAATGTCCAAAAAATAAGGAAGTGGTTTCATAAGTCATGGCAATTTCATGTTACATAATTTAGTTATAATTTAGTCAATTTAGTCTGAAAGGAGCACACAGTATAGACTGGAGGGGAGTAAGGATGGAGGTGAAGGGTGGGGGGATCACTGCGGGGTGTAGCAGGCCAGGGTCAGAGGGCTGACAGTTATGTTTATCTTAGATTGTGAACCATGAAAGATTAGCATAGTGTCAGTATAGTTAACATTTTGTTTATTCTTGGAAAACCCCAGGCCTGTAATGCAATGATCACCAATGTGAGCTTTTGAGGTTGGACAGTAAATGTGTTTATAGCTGCCTGTGTAAGGGTGGGATGTCAAAAGTCCCATTAGAGCACATTCCACTTGCCCAATTGTTTCAGTGAGTCAATTCACTAAATTATAGACCTATTTCAGTATACGAATCAGCAATTTCTGGAAGTTGATAGTTTGCCCAGCAGTTTCTTTTGAAGTCTCCATTTTTTTTCCTCTGGAGTTTGTCTCTTTATCCTTTTCTCTCTTTCCCCTTCCCACTTCCCTCCCTTCCTCCCTTCCTCCCTTCCTTACCAAAAAGCCATTAAGCAGGCCCAAATGGGGATGATGACCTGAGAAAGGCAGGCCCTAGCAGGAGTCAGCACACAGGTATGAGGGGCAGTGAGAGGCGGCAGCCTGACGGAGTCGAGAGAACAAAGATAATAGGATACAGGCCCCTCACAGTCAGAAAACAGGTCCGGTTAAGGACAGGAGGAAAAATACAGTGAAGCCCGAGGGAATGGGAATGAGCGTATTGGTGTAAACTAATATGACAGAGAAATATATATGAGCCAAATGTGCAAGAGTGTGTGTGTGTGTGTGTGTACATATATTTATATATTTCCTATCAGTGTCCACTGAAAAAGTGAAGGGGCTGGCAGCAATTACACAACATTCACACTTTACACCCAGATTTTGGTTTTCAAAACCACCTTCACTAAAGGCTCCTCAAAAGTGGCAGTTTGTAACGCCGGGGGAGGGAAATTAAAAGATGAACATGGAACATCTGTGGTGCCAGATAGTAAGGAAGTACTCAAATAATGATGGAGGCGTGTCAAAGGACACGAGCCAGCTTGTTGGAGCCTCCTCTAGCTTAATCTGGGACACTTTTAGCATCAAAATACATAATGAAAGTAATAGGTTGTAGTCCATTAAATACAATAGAAACCCATGAGTCTAAACTGATATAAACAACAAACGATGGAGAGAAGAGAAAGCTCTTCCTTCGAGTAGAAAGCCAACTAATAAATAAATGCAGAAAGAACAACAGCTTTAGAAAACAACCATTTGGAAACGATTTTAGTGATAATTGATCCAGGCAAGAAACATTAAGGAATGCTAAAACTAGTTAGCGAAAGTGGGGTGAAGAAAGGAATTTCTTTTCATAGTTACAAAGTATCATCCCACAAAATATGTATTATTACCGAGGAAAAGAGTTACCATCATATATAATAAAATAAATAGTCATCATGTACCACCCAAAAGGTTGCAAAGAAAGGAACAAAGTTTCCGTCATATTCTGGCCCAAAATACAAAACCTGAGCTTTTTTATGAGAATACATCAAACAAACCCAAACTGAGGAACAGTCTGTAAAATAACTGCCCATAATTTTAAAAAATATTAAGGTCATGAAAGCGAAGGAAAGACTGAGGAGTTGCTTCAGGTTGAAGAAAACTAAAAGGATGTGACGACTGGGTGCTGTGCGGAATCTTAAATGACATTACTGGAACAATTGGCAAAACCTGAATGAGATCTCTGGGTGAGAGTTCTTTGTACTATTCTTGCAACTTCTCTGTAAATTTAAAAGTGCTTTGAAATTAAATTTGTTTAAAAAATAAATATTTAAAATCTGGACATCTAAATAATTCAGGCTCAATTTACTATGCCAAAAAAAAAAAAAAAAAGACTCATACTCACACCATAGGACCTACTTCCTAGTGTTCCAAGGAGCGAATGCAAGAGTGTGGCAGTTATCTGTAAATTTAAATCGTATCAACCAAAGACAAGAACAAACTCTCTAGAAAAGAAGAAACTATTTTGACAACACTCAAGCTGGAAAAAAATTTAAAAATATATTATAAATAATCTGTAAAACTATACCTATGCTAATTAACTCTAGCTTTGCTTAATTACATAAAGGAAAAACTGAACTTTCAGTCCAAATAAGTTAAAATTTTGTGATTCATTAAGTGCTATGATGAATCCCATTTTATACATAAAAGATATGATCTTTATTCATAGAAAACATGGTTTTTTTCCTGATCTCTTTTAAGTAAGTATTGAAGAAATATGAGAATATTATGAATTTGAAAAGGTGCCAAATTTTCAGACTAAATATTAGTTTCACTTTGGTCGAGCCCTGATTGGAGAAGAGAGTTATATGACCTCTTAAATTCCTAGAAAAAAATTGACAATGTTCAGAAATATGATATAATTTTAAATGTACCTGGAACAAGCCATCCTAAATTGGGAAAATTAAGTGATAAATTTATTTGTCTTCTGAATTTATAAATATCTCAAAATTTTTCTCAAGTTAGATCATAAAAACAAGAAAATTATGACTACATTTTATACAGAGGTCTACCATTACCATGCTCAGCTAATGTGGCCTCACTCCAACATTTTAGCCACATTACACGATATTACCCATATCCCTGTGCTCTTTAGTCTCCTTTTCCCTTTTCTTTATCCAGGCATTTAAGTGTTGATTCTCTTCGAGGTCATCTTATTTAAGTATCCTTTTGTAAGACATATTCAGTGGTCTTCTGGAATCTCCACTTGACTCTATTTAGTGGGCATCAATAGTATTCTGTGCTTAGAGCAACCATACTGGTCCACTGGGAAGCTATCCTTTCAAATATGTATTTTGAATGAAACTTTTATAGGACATGTCTCCCCGGAAAGAAGAAAGTGCTGGATAATGTTCATTATTATTATATAACATTATATATTATATAGCATTATATATTATATATACATACCTAACATAAAATTTTAATTTAATATCATATATAGTAATTATTATAATCATAAGCTATAATTTATCTGCAAAGTCTCAATATCATTCCTTTTTGACTTGAATCCCTTCAGATATGCTTAGAACTACCAAGCAAATGTGGAAAACTTAATGAGTGGTTATAAGAGTACTCTGGTTTTCTTCTCTTTCATACTTTTCTCTTCAATCTTTTAAACATATCTTAAATTTATCTTCCCTTCTCCCACCCAACCACTCCACAATTAAAAAGCATTCTCTTTGAGAACACAAGGCTCATTGTGGATTTCCTTTTTTTCCCCCCTTCCTCTGGGTATTCCCACAGTTTCTAAACATTGCTTAGGAAGTTTTTGCCAGCAAAAGCTGAAAGAATAGCTGGTTAAAATTTACAGATATCTCAGTTACTCATTCACTTAACCAATGGCCACATGCCTGACATCAGTGACATCATAGTAAAACTCAGTTCTGTCCTTTAGATCAGTAGCTGGTCCAAAAGACACTCATTCAAAAGAGCAATTATAAAACAAGGTCAAGGGCAGATATAGGTGGAATTATGAAATTGCAGAGATCAGGGAAGGCTTCCTGAGTATGATGAGATGGGCAGCAGTGAACCAGGCAAAAGAAAGAAGGGTAGCACTTTAGGAAGTGGGACAGTATGAGGTGGCCTGGTTTGTGCAAGAACATGACAACCCAGTGCTCCTGAAGTCTAAAAGGCCAGCAGATGGCAAGGCACAGGCGGAAACAGACGGGGCATCTTCTGCGCCCCATTAAGCACTTGGGCTTTGTCCCTGTGGAGGTGAGGGATAAGACTGAGGGGTTTTAACCCTGACGGTGCTTTCAAATTTAACCTCTTGACTTTTCCTGTTTATATTTATCTTCTATTGACTCCAGTATCAAGAATAGAATCTTGGCTCTGGCTGAAAACGTGCATTCTTGAGAAATTGGAGTCCATGGGAAACAGAAAGAAGCTGTTGACCTGTTCTTATCACCTTCTGTTTCTAGGTCTGAATTTATAGCACACTGCTGGGTTCTCCCCTGGGAGATGCTGGTTCCTTTAGGCTCATCAGGGCTTATTTTTACTTTTTTTTTTTTTTAACCATCTGTCATCTTTTTCTTTCTCTGCTCAAGTGAAAAGATTTCGGATTTTATTCTCATGTCTCATTTTCCTTATTGCTTTTTTAAAAGAAAATTTCTCACCATTAAATATGATTATTCTATTACTACAATGAGAAAAGCAATCACTCAAAATAAACTTACTTATTGTAAGGCAGGTTTTCTCTTCAACAGTCACTTCAAATACAATGACTATTTGGACTTTAGATAAAGTTATACACACCTGTTCAATTCTTTTTTTCTTTTTCTTCTTGGAGATCAAATTCAAGGGAAATTTAATTTTAGTTAATACGTTCATTTTTTATTTTGTCATTGCTTTGTTTCCCTTAGAAATGGTTGTTCTGTTGTCATATATTTATATGCTACAACCTTTAAAATTACTTATTTCATGTTTTGTTTCTTTTATTTCTTAAAATAGGTGTTCCTGTTTGCTTGGAGCAATACATTTTTAACACATTTAGCATGTTGTCATTTAAAATTCAGTGTCTTACCTCCCCTACTCCTAATTTTTACTAAAGAGGAATAATTACAAAATGAAATGAAAAAGAAAGGGTACGAGGAATAATTTCTTTGTAGTGCTGTCACACACTAATTATAATACACAATTTTAATTAGAAACCAAACTCATTTCTTTTCATATTATTAAGTAATATTAATTTTTTTCTACATAAGATCCTTCAGATATTAACCATTAATTTTTAAATCAAGGAATATAGTTTCTTTATCTGCAAACATCCGGTCTTTTGGTAGGTGGAGCAGGTTGGGTCACCAGGCAAATAAGGGTGGTCACCTTGTGGGATTTCCAGCTCTCAAGGTCAAGCTGACAGTGCTGGGGATGACACCATGACTTAGCTGGTGGGCTAAAATTATCTGAAGCATTTGCATTCGTTGCTCCCTCAGACCATCATCATCAAATCAAAGTCATTCTCTACTCTCACACACTAGCCTGAGAAAGAGGCAAATTGCCCCTATATGGTTTCCCTCTCCTTGATGTTCACCGTAATCCAATTTCATCTGAATGAAATGGCAGTTGCGATTTATTACACCTCCTTAGGGTTGACTCTTTCTGGGTATTTTATTTCTTCTAATCCTATTTGACCACTTGAATGATGAGACCACACTTTGGCTTACAATGCAAAATAATCTGACTACCAGGCAGGTAGCTCTTATGGAGTTACACTCCAACTTTTGGTTCTGAGCCTTATTCTTTCTCTCATTTGGCATTTATCATCTATTGTCATAGTTTTGTTGTCTGTGTCCACATGGTTAAGTTGATATAGTTGTCATGTTTTGATAAGAAGGATAACAGGATATAATAATACTACAAAGGATATGGCTTAAGATTTGTAGTGGATGTATTATTCCATGTCTTAAATAAGAATTTCTTATTAGGAAGCATTTTCAAATAACTCTATTTTAGTACTTACCTCCTTTTATTTGGACTATGTGTGATATTTATGTTCCCCAAACTAAACTGAGTGTTCTCTAAAAGCAGAAATTATATTTCACTGATTTTTTATTCTCCATCCCCATAAGATCTAATACAAAGCATAGAGAGCAGTTCAGCAAATATTCGTTCCATTGAATAAATTATAACAGCAGCAAAAGTATTGACTTGGAACCAGAGCCTTGTCCTGTATTCAGACATATTTCTTTTTTTCCCTTGAAAACTCAGGATCTTTTTAAAAATGTTAATTTGCAGTTTGGAGCTGTTTAGATGAAAAACACAAGAAGCAGCAGCAAAAAAGATGAAGTAGGCACTTCTGGGTATTATAATTACACCTAAAGTTTGTTTTTATTATAGTTCTTCAGGTTTAATCATGCTCTTGATTCCATGAAATGTCATAGTATCACAGGACTGAGAAGATCTCAGAAGATCTTTTAGTCTCTGTCTCTAAGGAGACATAAGTTTAAATTGTTGGAAACATTTGCTTACCTTGTAGTTTTTTTTAAAAAATATCCAGGCAAGGAAGGATACATAGAGATCCAAACAACATTTTTTAAAATAAATAATACTTATTTGTCTTTTTTTTGTTATGGTGTAACCATCTGATATATTTATGCTCCTCAGTTCTTCCTTTTCTTTCCACTTTTGGAGTTTTCTTTCTCTGATCTCTTTCTCCTTCTCTTTTTAAAGAGAACTTTAAATTCCTCACTTCTCTACTATACAAAACAGCTCAGAAATCAAATTCTTTTTTCTTGAGTATGCATCTACAGGACGAGAGTGATTCTTACCTTTAACCAGCAGTGGTTAATTAAGACATTTATTCCAGGACAAATACAGCGCTTTCCCTAATAGGGATTTCGGTGACAGATTTTTCTTCATTTCATAACATTTTCATGTACTTGTCTTCTAAAGAAATTACTCCATTCTTTTATTTTTTTCAACAAAGTACTTCCTTTCTAGAAATATAATATAACTTCATTTCCTCTCTTTTTGGTCTTCTGCTCAGGTTTAGACTCATCATCTAGGTTTAGACTCAGAGCTGATTATGGGATTCTAAAAAAGGCCAGGTCACTCAAGATTGCAGCATTCATGGGTGGGTGAAAGTGCTGGTGATTCAGTTTTTGGGATTTGCCAAATACAATTTGCAATAAAAACTATGTTTTATCATTACTATTTTTAAATCTTCATCTGTTTTCCATCAGATTTCTAGGTTTTCTACTTTATTTGCTTTTTTCTATTCTCATATTTAATAGAATACAGTTGTTCCTTTTTCTCTACTCTTCAAGGCCAAAGGATTCTAAGGGTTAAACAGTGTAGATGCTTGTTGTACAACTGATTTTCTTTGGTCATTTCAGGCATATAGATTGTACCAGCTGTGATCATTTAGTTCCTTGCCTGCTGTCTTGAGAAAGACTTTGATAAATATGATGATAGAAGTACCATGCAGTGTGCTAAGGGAACAGCATGGGAGGGGAACCTTTAGATGTAGGGAGTCAGGATTAACAGTTTTAAGTACATTCCTTTTCCATTAAATTAGCCAGAGTTTGCTTCTCATGCTTGCAACTAAGTATGCTGACTTATACAAACAAATTGCTTAAGTTTATTAAAAATATAAATAATAGATAAAGTGAAAAATATTGTCCATAAAATAGTATAAAAATATGAAGAGGTAAAAAAAAAAAAATGGAAAAAAAAAAGATAAATTGGAGAGTAAATCAGGAGAACTGTTTTCGATCAAGAAGAGTTCCAGAAAGAGAATTGAGATAACAGAGATGAAGAAATTGTCAAAGAAATAAAACAGAAACATTTCTCTCCTTTGAAGGCTGAGAGTTTCTATACTGAAAGTGTTCATCAATTACCCAGATCAACAAATTCAAAAAGGCCCACATCAAGGCATATTACCTTGAAGTTCAGAAAAACAGATTAAAAATAGAAAAGACATCACGATCAAAGGATGGAACTCAAATGACTAGAATACAGGACTCTAGGAGATAGTGGAGAAATGTCTTTAAAGTTCTAAGGGAAAATGACTTTAACCTAGGTTTTTATACCCAACTAATCTATCAATCAAGATACATATCAGGAAGTCAAAAAGCCCTAATTATCCATATATCGTCTTTCAGGAAGTTGGTGGAGAAAATGGTTTAATAAATTGATAGGATGAAACAAGAAAAAGAAAGACATGGTATCCAGAAAAAAAGGGAGCCAATAGAGAAGAGAAATGAAGGGAAGTTTTAGAATAGACAGCTGAGCACCAAGGCTAGAGATGTGTTAGGTCAGAGTGGACAGTTTCATCCTTAGGGAGGACAATTAGAACTAAATTAAATGGTTGGATAGTATTTGAGTTGGATAATTATTGATAGGTACACATCAAATCAGTTGGAGCATTTGAAAAAACTTGGAGTGGGCACATGGAACTAAGCGATGAAAAATAAGGCAATAATTAACTTTTAGGAAAAAAACTTGTAAAGAAGAACAGGTAGTTGTATGTAAATAGAAATTTAATAATTTAACTCTTTTGACTTAGAAGTAAACAATATTTACATAATAAAAATATAAACTATTGATTTAGTAAAAAAATTGTGATATGAGTAAAGAAGAGGTGTAGGGAGGAAAAGGGATGGAGGGCTGGGAGTGTGATAAAGCTAAACCCTGTCTTAGAAGTCAGTAGAGAATGTATAGAATAGATAAATGAAGAAATAAATGCGTAAGCATGGTGTTTAGGGAAATTAAGTTGAATATCAGAAGACACAATTAACTATGTTGCAGTGGTTGCCTCTGAGTTGTCAGACTGGGGCACAGAAGACAGCCTTATTTTAAGTCTTTTACTACTATCTGATTTCATTCTTAAGAAAAATTATAAATGGATTTTCATCATACACACTGTCTGATATTTATGATTGTCATGTTCTGTTCATGGAACCTTTCTCTGCAACACTGTGTGGAGTAGTTGCGGATCAGGAGCCAGGGTGCAGGTAGGGTGCCTTTCCCTAAGTGCTGGAAGTGGGCTTGAGGTCTAACATACCCCTTTAGATGATCTGAGGCTGGCACAGATGCTGCAATTCTTTTCCCATCTGCACTCATGAGAGGCATAACTAATTTTTCACAAAACTCTTTCTTTCTAAGTCTGGACATGGCTTCATGGTTTTTGTTTTTATTTTTCTCCACAATGCAGCACTCCAGATAGTAGCTCCTCACTGACTGCAGTTGTCTCTCCAGGTGAAATCTATTTGCCCTTCTTAGTCAATGAGGCCCTGATTAAGCATAATCCTTAGTTCTAGGCATTAGCATTCAGATAACTATATAGATTACAAAGTATTTAACATCAGTGTAACAGCCCTCTGAGCCAACATGTATTGAGTATTAATTAAGTGCCAGGCACTATAAAATACACAAACTGTAGTCTTTCTAGGTCAGTATTGTTATACCCATTTTGCTGATGGGAAAACAAGCTCAGAGAAGTGAAATGGCATACAAAAGCCCGGTACGTGGTAAATGGCAGAACCAGGAGTAGAACTTGGACCTCTTGCAGGGCAAGTTCTCAATTTTTTTCAAATACTGCAGTTGCCTCTAGGTTTCCAATCACTGGAGTAAATTCCAGTCCTTTAGCCAGGTGCCTGGTGGACTGTTGTTGTTCAGGATGAGTTTTGCCCCTCCCCATACCTCTACATCCCCTCTCTTCTGTCTGTGTGCGCTCGTGCGTGCGCATGTGTGTGTGTAAAACATCTGCTTCTTTTAGGCCCTTGAAACCTTACAAGGTCTCCTACAGGGCCAACCACAGAGTTTAATAATCTTGCAGGCGCAATTATTTTTCTTATGAGTCCCAGTTCTCTAACTCTTATAAAGACCTATATCTATAACTGGAAAATAAATTCCCCACACTGCTCTGAACCTGTGCTGACAGCAGCGGAGTGAGTATAACTAAAGGGTATATAGATACATAACCTCATATTAGTAAAGAATCAAGGTTAATATACGTGCAGACAGACTTTTTTGAATTTTTCTCAACTCTGCCATATTATATCTAAAGCATTTGAATCCTTACTGGAAAGGTATGTTTTAAAATGGAAACATGGTTATTACATTTAATTTTATGTCTCTCTCACCTCTAGGTCTCCCAGTCAAAGTTAGATTTCTAGGCACTTACTTCCATTGAAATTGTAATACCCAATTCTTTTTAAATTTTCTTTCTTATCTTTTATGCAAGTATAATCTATCACAATGTATTATATAACCTTTTTTTTTTCTTTAAAAATTTCTAAGGCATGCACTTAAATATTAGAAGCAGTTATCTTGGGGGAAGGGGGAAATTATATATGATTATTATCCTTTTCCCTTTGACTTTTATGTATTTTATAATTAAGAAAAAAGATACATAAAAATGTATTTTATTTCAGACCATGCTTTTTAAAATGGTGATGCATATCTCCAGAGAAATATACATGTGCAAAATTATGCCCGAATCTATATTTTTATGTTAAGCAAACACTGTCATATAATAAAATATAAAGCAAAATTCGGATAAAAAAATTTTAAGCAAAAAAGATATGTTCAGAGGTGTTTATATTTGTAAATCGCATTTGTATTATACCTGTAACTGCTTCTTTGACAATAAGAATTATTTCCATAGGGCACTTTGGAGGAAAAATTTGAGAAGCCCCAAGTATAAGGGCTCAAGCAATATCTGATAGGAATGTTCTAAAGAGAATTTTCTGTACCGGTAGGAGAAGGAATGATGACCTCTTAGATCTCTTTTAAGTCTAAAGTTTTCTAAATGTCTTTAAAAAGGCAGGCAAGGACTTAAAGAAAAGGCAAGGAGGAAACTTAGATTTCTGGTTTCTAGGTGACTCTACCTCAAGGAAGATCATTCATGTTAATAGCATTTACTTATACAGCAACTTTTTTTTTCTTTCATACAAGATCAGATCACAAACTAAATGATACTTTTCAAGGGCAAAATATCCCTTCTCCAATTGCTACAAGAAGTTCATTGTGTTTTCCCAAATGTCCAAGACATAGATCAACTCGCTAGCTGACGTTTATGGAGTTCATATCTTACATTTAAGTTTCAGATTCTGAGCTCAAATTTATTTGGTTTTCTAGCCATGATCTATCTTTTTATAACCCTAGAGCATGGTGAAGCAAAAATAGTTGTGTCCCTGGATTCCCCACATCCACCCTTAGGTTCCACAGTTTTCTAGGAGAATGGACAAGACTCCCATATAGTTGTCCTCATGGCTATGATTTATTATGGTGAAAAGTTACAGAGAAGAGTCAGCAAAGGGAAAAGACAGAAGGGGCCAAGTCTGGGGAAAGCCGGTGTAAGTTTCCAAGGGTCCTTTCCCATTGGAGTCACATAACATGCTTAAATCTCTTAGCAAAGAGTTGTGACAACATGTGTGACGTGTTGTCAACCAGGGAAGCTCATTTGAGACTCAGTGCCCAGGGCTTTTATTGGGTGCTGGTGATATGCTCCCTCTGTCTGCCTCTGCCAGGCATGTAGCCAAATTCCAGACTCCCAGAAAGAAAGCAGGTGTTCAGCACAATCGATATTGTTTGCAAAAGGAGTTTAGGCACAGTGAGCCTCTTTTATCTGTTAATGGTGGGAACCCTTTCAAAGTCTAAGTTTCTAGAAGCCAGCCAAAGGCCAACATTACAAGCAGAGTGTTCTAAGAGTAACAGTTTAAATCTGCTATATTAATTCTTTTCGGCACAGGGGTCCTTTAAACATTTTTCTGAGATAGAGTTTTAGTCTTGCCAGCAAAGGAAGGACCTCTGGCTCTTCTTTTGTAGTTTTTGGAGAAAGCATAACCACTCTACAAACTTCCCTTCCTTTCTAAACCAGAAAGAACAGGGAGAATTACAGTGGGGAGAATCAGTAGAAGGATTTTTATTTATCCTTCAAATCGGACCAAATAAGTAGAGGCTTGTCCATATGAGCATCACAGGTTAGCCCAGGTAAATAGCCTTAAAAGAGATCCCTCACCACAACCCAGCGTCTGCCTTAAGTATGTGTTGGAGCAGGAAAATATACACATGCAGGAGCCCCAGTAAGCACTTAGAGGCATCCTGCTAGTTTACTGACAGGAGCTAAATGCTGATTTCAGGTTTAATACACAGTCATCACATTAATCATTGTTTACTTGCCAGAATCCTATTGTGTCTGGCTGGTGAAACTCCTTGATGTTCTTTCTCTGCCTTACCCGAACGCCCCATCTATCCCATGTCTCTCAGCCTTTTTAATTGCCTTCTTGATGGCTCTGGGTCCCCTGTAAATCTCCTGAGGTACCATTGCCCCAGTGACAACATAGTTGCCATAGCTTCCTTCCTCTATTACTTACTAGTGTCTCTTGGGAAAACCTGGCTCTATTGGTTGTCCAGTAAGGGAATGGTGGTGGGAGAAAGAAAAGTTAGTAGAGAATCACTTCTGAAAAGTTGAAGGAGTTGAACTAGACGAGGAACAGCAAACAGGTGTCCAGTCCCCTCACCTCAGCCTCCTGGGCCCTTGACAGGGAGCACTAAGGCTTTTTTTTTTCTTGATGTGTCCAACACAGCATTCCAGGGAGCCATTGCCAATTCCTCATAATTGGGATATAAATTGAAGCCTAAGTATCTCTGGAATAAACAGGCTTTAAGGTCCTCTTTGTTTATAAGCTAAGCAATTACTCTTTTTTTAACAAAATAAAATTTTAATGTGCTTTCACCTATGTTGACAGAAATTGCGAAATCAGCTAGTACTTATGTTTCAATTGTATTGCAAACATCCCCAGGTTATCATATTAAGCAAAAAGCAAAATGCTGTAAAGTAAAAATTGTACCCTACCTTTCTTTAGAAAAGAGACTCCAGGAACATGAATACAGCTGACCTTTGAACAGCATGGGTTTGAACAGTGTAGGGCCACTTATCCTTGGAGTTTCTTCAATGAATACTGTCAGCCAGTCATACTTGGGTGTTTCGCATTAGAGATTCAACACACTGTGGATGGAAAATAGCATTTTTGCATTTCCAACTGCAGATTCCCCACCGCGGATTCCCAGGCACGTATGGAAAGCACTGTTTTCAATACACAGTTGATTGACTCGCGGATGTAAAAGGTGGACTGTAGAGTCAAGGTTATAGTGGATTTTCCACCCCGCGATGATGGGCATCCCTAACTCCTGCATTTTTCAAGGGTCAATTATAAGTAATTGAATTTATGGGAAAAATAACTATTACCTGCAGTGTTGAATTGTTTGTATTTGTGTATAGAAGGTACATTGGTCCTGGTTAATTTGTGTCTCAGAAGCAATATTCTTTACATGGGACTGGAACGAGACTTGAGAACACGCTCACAATTCTCAGTGTGTGGGATTCTGTAATATGCAAGTGGCAACTGCATGTCTCACTTTGTTTAGTCTGAACATAAATTTTCAGTCTTTTCTTCCCACAGTGAAATTTCTAGACTACATCTTCACAATAGTATATACTATAATAAAAAGAAAACTTTGCCTCTAAAGAAAAACGGTCAGAGAAATTCCATTTTTATGAGGAAAGAGTTTCCCTTGAGAGATTTATTGGGTTGGAATCTAATAACATAATTCCTACCAGAGTATCGACAAGAGCGTATCGTAATGGTCCTGTGTTATTATAATTTGATTCTGATATAAATACAACTTATTATTAATTTGCTCAAGTAATTAAAATATTGATTTATAGAGTACTTACATTTCTCACAATATTATCTCATCAGTTAATAATTTTATTCTTCCTGTAGTACAGAGAAGAAGTGTACATGTGGCGTTATTCAGATAAAAGATAAGAGAAAGTAAGCGTTGAGCAAATTGCCAAATATACCAAAGCTAGTTAAGTAGTTGATGGAAGTCTAGAACTGAGGTTCCTATGAACTGAGTCCTATGCTCTTTTATTTACACAGTTCCTTTCCCTCTCTCCTTCTCTCTCACTTGCTCTTTGATTTCTCACCTTTTTTAAATTGTGGTAAAAAAAAAAAAACTCATAGGAAATACAGATGGCCAATAGACATGAAAAGATGCTCAAGATCAGTAATCATCAGAGAAATGCAAATTAAAACCACAATGCTATATCACCTCACATCTGTCAGAATGGCTATCATCAATAAATCAAAAAACAAGTGTCGGCAAGGATGTGGAGAAAAGGGAACCCTCATACACTGCTGGTGAGACTGCAAATTGGTACGGCTACTATGGAAAACAATCTGGAGGTTCCTCAAAAAATTAAAAATGGGTCTACCTTTTGACCCAGCAATCACAATTCTTGGTATTTATCCAAAGAATACCAAAATACTAATTTGTAAGGATCTATGCACCCCTATGTTCATGGCAGCACTATTCACACTAGCCAAGATATGGAAGCAATGTAAATGCCCATCAACAGACGACTGGATAAAGAAGTTATGGTTCATATATACAATGGAATATTACTCAGCCATTAAAAAAATGGAATTCTACCATTTGCAGTGACATGGATGGACATAGAGGTTATTATGCTGAGCAAATTAAGTCAGACAGAGAAAGATAAATACCATATGATTTCGCTTATATGCAGAGTCTAAGGAACAAAAAGAACTAATTGAAAACAGATTCACAAATACAGAGGATAATTGGGTAACAGCCAGAAGAGAGGGGGTTTGGGGGTCTGGGAGAAAGGGGTGAAAGGTTAAAGAAGTACAAAAGTTTGGGGGTCTGGGAGAAAGGGGTGAAGGGTTAAAGAAGTACAAATTAGTAGATGAGATATGGTCGCGGGGATGGGGAGCATGACACAAGGAATGCAGTTAGCAGTTATGTAATGGCTAGGTGGAGAGCCAGAGGAGAGAAAGAGTAATCAGGGGGATCATTTCAAAAACTATATAAATGTCTAACCAATGTATTGTATACATGAAACTAATAAAGAGATAAAATAAAATGCAAAAAAAAAAAGACATGGGGAAAAAACTCATAACATGAAATCTATCTTCTTAACAAACTTTTAAGTACAGTATTGTTAACTACATGCACTATATGCACGTTCTTGTATAACAGATCAACTACTTTATTGTTGTAAAACTCATATAAATAAAAAAACAGGCTAAGTAGCATTACACAGAACTGTGTTTACCAAAGTGAGAGATGGACAAATATTTAAGAATTACATATTTATTTTCATGTGAATTAGGATAATTGGCCAACACATCATCAATCTCATTTGTGAAAGTTAAATGAAGTTTACATTTATACTATATTTATTTAAGGGAAAAAGAGCAAAGTTAAGAATATTTAGTAAACAATAGTATACATGTGGCAAAAGCCACATAAGCAGTATGCAGTTGACTGAAATTTAGAAAGAGCCTATAGGAGAGAGACAGCTTTGGGTTCAAATCTTTGCTCCAGCACTTTTTGACCATGTGATTTTGGGAAAGAAACTTAATCTCTATGAACTTTAACCCTCTTACCAGTTGAAGGAGGAAAATACTGCTTCCTTCCAGTGTTGTTGCAAGGCTCAGATGTAATAATTAGAATTAATTGAATTAATTCTTAAATTAGAATTAATTGAATGCTTACTATGTTTCAAGATTGTTCCAGAGCTTTATATATGTTAACCTAATCTTCATCACACACACACACACACACACACACACACACACACACACACCTTATGGGAAAGGTACTTTAGTACCTTTTTGCCAATGAGGAAAGTGAGGCAAAGAGAGGTTAAGGTAATACTTTCCCAAGTCACACAGCCAATAAGTGGTGGAAGGAAAATTTGAACCCAGGCAGTCTGGCTCTAGAACCTTCTGGTTAACAAATATTAGAACATTTTATTTTTTATTTTTAGTTTTTTGCTTTTATACATTGTTTTTATTTATTTATTTATTTAAATTAATTAATTTTAGTTTTTACTTTTTATTTTTATTTATTTATAATTTTTTTGAGTTTATTGGGGTAACATTGGTTAATACAATTATATAATTTTCAGGTATACATTATAATTTGACATCTATATATTCTATTGTGTGATTACCACCCAGAGTCCAGTTTCCTTCAGCTACCATATATTTGATCCCCTTTACCCACTTTACCCTCCCCCAACCCCCCATATTTGACCCCCTTTACCCTGTTTACCTCCACCCTCCTCCCTCACCCCCTACCCTCTGGTAACCACTAGTCCATTGTCCATGTCCCTGAGGCTCTGTTTGTCTTGTTCATTTGTTGCTTTTAGGTTTATATCCTACATATAAATGATATCATGTGATTTTCTGCTTTTTCATTATGGGTTATTTCACTTAGCATAATTATCTCGAGGTTCATCCATGTTGTCACAAATGGCAGTATTTCATCTCTTCTTATGGCTGAGTAATATTCCATTGTATATAAGTACTACAGCTTCTTTAGCCTGTCATCTATCATAGGACACTTCGGTTGCTTCCATATCCTGGCCACTGTATTCTAACATTTTAAGTACACTCTACCATCATGTATTTAAAATTTATCATTCAGGGGCCTTTCTCCAGGGGCACTAGGTAGTCTCTGACATGTGCTAACAGAAACACCCGGGATGTTTGGCCTGGCTGAGAGTGAATAGGACATGTAGGGAAGTAATTAAGGAACATGCTTGGTGATCTTGAATGATAGAGCAAGAGGCTTGTTATTTATTTGGTATATAATGGGGACCAATTATGGGGATCGAAATGCTCCAGATCCATTTTTAGATTCTAGGCATGAAAAAAGCTAAACAAATAATTTTGTCCAGCCCTCAAAGACCTTCTGGTCTAGTGAGAAGCAGCTGGCTAAAAATTCTTCGCAATAAAGAAGAATAGATGCTGTGAGAGAACTTTACATGAAACACAGTGGAAACACAAGGTGAGAGGATCAGTTCTACTCAGAAAGGCAGGGAGAGAGAAGCCTTCATAAAGAATGGAATAAGTTGATCCTTAAAGGGTCCATAGATGGCTTTGAGCAGAAAGTCATGGTCAGAGCTGTGCATTTCAGCTGTTGCAGCAGTGCAGGAAAAAGAGGGCCCGACCCTGGGTGGTGGTAGTGAGAATGGAGGAGAGGAACATAGAGCCATGCTTGAGGTGAGATTATTAGGGGATGACGATTACATATGGGATCTAAGGAGAGTAATGATCTGCAGTTCTGTGACTGGCGTGCTACGACTGTTTATGGAAGAAGAGAATAAATTTATATGAGTTTGAAGCGCCTATGAGATGTAAAGCTATTGATAAAAGACTACATGTAGGAGATGTTGGATTTTGGTAACAACTTTCTCTCCAGAATGACTCTGTTAAGTCATGTTACTGATAAGGAAAGATAAGGGTCAGTTCTGACTTTTCCTCATTATCTCAGGGGCTAGGCCTAAGGAGGTTAAGGTAACTCTTCCTCAAGTCACACAGTTGATTAGTCTTGCAGTTGTCAGTGGAGGCTCAAGGAACGTAGGATATGAGTTTCAGGAAAGGTCCCTGAATTTCTTAGGTACTGAGTGAACAAATTCTCTTTGAGGGTCTACCCTGTTACTTGGTATAGCTCTAGGTCTGATCTGTTACATGAAAATCAGCCATGTAAGACTTGATTTTACCTCCTTCAAGCTCAAATACTCCGGGAGGCAAGTGCCATCTAGTGGCAAAATGTGGTACGAGGGAAGAGGAGAAGCTCAACCTTAGATCCTTGGCTATGGAATCACTCCGAAAATTTGCTGATTTCCCACTCTCACAAAAACCAAAGTTGAACAATTAGTCCCAAATAAATTCTATTACAATTGCTTTCTGACAGAAGATGTCATTACTTTGAAATCTACTTGGCATTTTACACGTTTCCACATTTAATTTTCACAGCAACTCTGCAAGCTGGGCATTTTTATTATTCTCATTTTGAATATGAAGATATCTAAAGATTAAATCACTTCCATTGTCTTAAAGCTTTTAAATGACAGAGTTTGCATTTAAACCCAGTTTGTCTGAGGACAAACTTGAGTTACATTGCCTATAAGTATCTTTGAACTAGATCTTAATTAGACCCCAGCAAGTCCAATTAGACTGACTCTGAAACCCAGTCAACTAAATCTCATTATGAAGGAAATGCTCAGAACAAGGATTAATGGGGAGAAATCACCACAGGTAAATGTCAGCTCAGCATAAAGAACTTTCTAGCAATTAGACTCATCTACAGTGGAACAGGATGCCTTAGCAAGCAGACGTGGATGAGAGCTGGCAGGTTATAGATGTGTTTTGTTTGGCCCAGGTAATGGCTTGTAAACATTTGCATTTGAATGTTTTGTCTGGGAGGTCTTTCCAGTTTGTCAGTCTCAATTGTTATATAATAAACATGGCCCAATTCACATATCTACCTTACCTACTTGGCTTGGTAGGCATTTAGGTTGTTGACCACTGAATAATTTACAGATGATTTAAGAGATGTCCTATCATATATTTGATGGGCTAACAACATTTTAAAACTAGTTTATCGATTTGTTTTCAGTCGGAGAGTCATTACAAATAACTTAGTTCCCTTGTGATCATAGACTTTTTTTGGTACACAATAGATAAAAATATAAGGAAGAAAAAAGGTAACAGTAACTGACAATAGTACTCAAACAATACATTTATTGAGTACTAATTATCAAGATCATAAGCTCTGATTTCCCCAGTTTTGTTCTATTTAATGCCTGTTGTCCCTGTGCAATCACTAATAAAGCCCACTTTCACCTTTAACAGTGTTTCTCACTCTGGGTTCCCCAGTATCCTGCCCAGGGGCAGCCTCTCCTATTAGTTTATTGACTATCACTTAATAAATTTCTATAGATGTATAAGCATAATACATGCATAGATAGCCTTCTAAAAGAAAAATAAATAAATAAGAGCACATTATACTATACACCATGCTTGACCTTGCTTTTTGCCATTTAATATCTTTAAGACATTTTTTGCAACACACAATCAAATGTTAAATGTTAATTCAACATGACTTTTTTAAAAAATTATTTTACAATGATTATAGATTCACGGGAAGTTGCAAAGATAGTACATTTCACCCAGTTTCCCCCAATGGTTTCATCTTACACAATTGTATTACAATATCAAAGCCAGGAAATTGACACTGGTAAAATGTTTGTATATTGTTCTAGGTCATTTTATCACATGTGGAGACTCACGTAACCACTACTGAGATCAAGATATTCCTTATGTGACCTTTGATTGTTACACCTGCTCTCTTCCTCCCAACCTCCCACTGTTCCTGGCAACCACTAATCTGTTTTCCATCTCTACAATTTTGTCATTTAGAGAATATTCTATAAATGAAATCTTAGAGTATGTGACTTTTTGAGATTGGCTTTTTTTTACTTGGCATAATGTCTTTTTGAGAGCTATTCAAGTTGTGTGTATTAATAATTCATTCCTTGTAGTTGCTGAGTAATGTCCCTTGGTATGCGTGTCCTACAGTTTCTGTCGCCATTCACCTTTGGTTGTTGAGGGACATTTTTATTGTTTCCAATTTTCTGCTATTACAAATAAAGCTGCTATGACAATCACTTACAGTTTTGTGTGTGAACATAGCTTTCTTTTTCTCTGATATGAATGTCCAGGTGTGCAAATGTTAGATTGTACAAGTATATGTTTAGTTTTTGTTTTAATGCTGCCAAACTAATTTCTTAAGTGTAGCATTTTACATTCCCATCAGCACTGTATGAGAGATCAGTTTTTCCATATTTCCAGCATTTTGTATTATCACCATTTTTCATTTCAGCTGTTCTAATAGATATGTAGTGATATCTCATCGTGGCTTTAATTTGCATTTTCCTGATGGCTACATTGAATATCTTTTCCTATGCTTTTTGCTATTCATATAGCTCTGTTGTGAATTGTTTCTCCATATCCTTTGCCCATTTTCTAATTTGATTTTTTAAAGAATAAAGCTTTTGTCAAATCTGTGGATTGCAAATATTTTCTCCCAGTCTGTAGCTTGTTTCCTTAGTCTCTTAACAGCATCTTGCGTGGAGCAAAAGTTTTTAATTTTGATAAAGTTCTTAAAGATCTTGTATATATCATCAATATGTTATGTTATTTTTTTATGATTGCATTGTATTTAGTTGTATGGACATATAATAATTTATTTAATTAGTTCTTTATCCATGTAAATTTAGTTATTTCCAATAATTTACAGCAAAAAACAATGGGGTAATGATTTTTCTATGGAAATTGAACTTTACATATATGTGTGAATATATATCCTTAGAATAAATTTCTGGAAGTGGTATTGACTAGATCAAAAGATATGTGTATTTTGATTGCCCGTCAGCTATTTGCAAACTGTTGCAATAGTTTACATCTGTAATTGCAAGGCATGAGAACGCCTTTTACTCCGTACCCTCCTCACTATGTGTTAGGACATTAAAAAACAAACAACTCTGACAATCTGAGAGGTAAAAAAAAAAAAAGTACCTCAATGCTTTTTATCATGTTTCTTTAATTACAAGTGAGATTGAACATAGATTCATATATAAGCTCTCCTTTCACTGGCCATGACCTCTTTATTACTTTTATTTGACCATTTATTAAAATTGAATTGGTGGTCATTTTCTTATTGATGTTAAAAGAGCTTTCAACATTAAAGAAACAATCACTTTCTGGTTGCAAATATTTTTTCCTGTTTTGTTTTTGTTATAGTACTTTTTGCCATGGAGAAATTTAAAGTTTTATTTGGTCAAATATTAAAGTTTTTCCATTGTGATTTCTAGGTTTGTGACTTATATAGAAAGGAAAAAACGTTTTTAAAAATTCTCCCATGTTTTCTCTTGGTAACCTAACATTTGTAATGCAATTGAAAAGACCTGTTCAGGTGAAATATGCAGATCTTTTTTACCCCAAGTGCTGTTTGGAGAACCTCAGTTGGGCATCCACGGGGAGCTCAATACAAATGGAGAATCTCAGTCCTACTGAAAAAAGGCCATCTTGTGTCAGAATCTGCATTTTACCAAGCTCTCTAGCTGATTCATATGCACATTAAAATTAGTAAAACACTGGAGTAAATGTGCAATTTTGCATTTTCCCCTTCATTAAACAGTGGTCAGACCCTAAAGGATAGATGAAAGAAGTTTAGGATAGATGAAGTTTTCAGTAGGTGGTGCATGGACAGTTTAAAATAATGCTTAAGATTCAGTGATTTCAATTTAAAAAGTTGTGAAAACCAGACTTGACCTGCTGGGTCCTCTCAGCTGAGGATCAATTTTATGAGAAGTTGAAAGAGAGAGAGAGAGCTAATTCAGGTATGTGTTTAGCAGGGAATGATCCCAGAATACCTAGTTCTGTGATCTGATTTTATTTCCTTTCTGGTCATTAGTTTGAATGTTCTCTCGACCGCAAAAGCCTGACGTTTTCTTTCTAGTAATTCCATGGAGATTTGTGGAACCTGAATGATTTCTTTCAAGCTCTAGAAATGGGGTTTTGACTTTCTCCGATGGAACTGTCCTCTTTAGTAACAGCCCAATGCAAGCTAATCACAACTGGCACCAGCAGTTAGTTGGCTACTCTTCTCTGCTCTGGGCTGTCAAAGCTAGAGATGTGTTTACTTTTCCTTCTCTTGCTTTTACTCAGAGCCTAAGGGGTGAAAATAGAGGACATGAATAATGGCAATCCTCTTTGGGCAAGAAGAATAAATCAGGAATCATCTCACAATCAGGCATTTCGCATTCCCTTCCCCAGCTAGTCATGTATCACTAGAGAGAGAAAAATGCTGCCTCTGTCCTCAGACTATTCTTGTTCACAAGTTTCCTTTCCCAGTAGTTTTTCAAATTGATTTAATAAGGGTCTTGATGCTTCAGATTCCTGAACCTTCAGAGTGCAGGTGGGTGTTGGTTTTTTCTGGGAATGATATTTCATAATTGGCTTCAATCACTCACTACAGTGTTCCAAATCCTTACAGCCAGCCAAGGGAGTTGCCTGTTTTCCTTGGAGATTATTAGGAAGCCTGAGTGAATGTGAGCTTGACTCCTGTTTGGTAAGCATATGACACACAAATGGTGACTGCTGGACAGAAGCGACTGCTGGACAGAAGCAACTGCTAGCTGTCTTGATCCAAATCCTAAGGTTGAATTTCTGGAGCCAGACCCAAGAACAGTCAAAAGGGGAGGGGCTCTCTATCTATGTTCCCCAGTCTTGCTTTCTCTGCTCCCAGATCATCACCATTGTAGCCACAATGGAGTTAGAAGGACAAAAAAGGAAGCAGGCACGGTTGGGGAGGGAAGGGAAGGCAATGCACAGAGTAGTTTTCAAGTGTGGTCTCCAGACCAGCAGCATCAGCATCACTTGCAAACTTTTTAGAAACACAGATTATCAGGCCCTACCCAAAATTTATTGAATCAGAAAGTTCAAGGATTGGGCCCAACGATCTGTGTTTTAACAAGTCCTTTAGGTAATTTTGATACACGCTCACATTTGAGAACCACTGTTTTAGACAGTGTTACTCAAAGGAAGTCTGTCGACTACGGTCATCTGGGAGCTAGTTAGAGGAAAAGCCTTTGGGAGATAATTAAGGTTATATTAGGTCATGAGAGTAGGGCCCTCATGGTGGGATTTCTGCCCTTACAAAAAGAAGAGGAGGCAGGAGATCACTCTCTCTTCCCTACTCCCATCTCTCTCTCTCCAGACATCAAGAAAGGACTACGTGAGGACATAATCAGGAAGAGAATTCTCACCAAGAACCTGACCATGCTGGCACCCTGATCTTCCAACTACCAGAACTGTGAGACATAAACACTTTTTGTTTAAGCCACCTAGTCTATGGTATTCTGTTACAGCATCTGACTAAAGCATGCATCTAGGATTGAGAATTACTGCTCAAAGGAAGAAATTATTAAATACAGTTCATATTTTCTAGGAGAAAAAGCGATCCCTTCTTCATGGATGCTAAAGGATATAAATGATTTTCCTTTGCAGATTTACTGGAGATCAGTTAGAAGAGCTCAGTTGTCACACCTCTCTTCAAAGAGGGGTTAAGTTTCAGAGTTTCAGCAGTAGATGGCGGCCTGCAACATCATCAATGATACTTTCGTGTTCCCTCAAAGGAATGAAGCAAAGACTAACATCAGGCTACTACCAATGTGAAATGAAGGCCATGAAAAACCGAGATGGGGAACAAGAAAAGAAGGGCCCAGCAGCCCAAATTTAACTCCACCCCAGCCCTGGTTCACCGACCAAGGAGAAAGGTGGGCAGGTCTCAGGATGAGAGGTGTTGGGACTCAGCCTGGGCTCTGCCTGAGGCCGGGGGCCAAGGTTAGCCGGTAGCAAAGCCCAGCTCAGGGGAGAGGTGAAGGCAGTGTGGGGAGAGCTTCAGGACTATCCCCACTAACTGGATGATGGGCAGCACTGGCCTCGCAGCCTCCCCAGGAATCATCAGCATTGTGGTCATTCAGGTTAACAACCAGACTGTGTGTATATGTGCTATCTTAAGGAAGTTGCAGCTCCGTAATTTTGTGAACATTTGCTCCCACTTAAGGCCTGCTTCCAGGGTCTTATAATCCTTGGGTGACTGGCAGTTATGTCTTTGGGTGTTACACATTAAATTTACTGAATGCTCCTCTTCTCTGGATGACGCAAGGCAGTGAGTTGGATTTTAATACTCCTCAAACCACCACTGGTAGCCCAGGCTCATGTCTGATGGAATAAAGACAGGAAACAAGACTTTGGAAGTGTGACCATGAGGTCATTAACTTCAATGTAATGCAAATTCCTTGGGACCTTCTAGGACATTATATTGAATATATAGATGCCTAAGGCATAGTTTCTACATTTAGGAAGGGGTCAGTTAGGACTGAAACAAATAATCACCATCATCAACAACAAAGAGGTTGGAAAGGCAAAGAATGTTCTACAAGAAAGAGTTAGAGTTAAAGATCACAGAACCATTGTCCAGGGTTTCTAAATGTCAATTCCATCATTGTTAGCAGCTCATTGTGTATCTTAGCTTTCTTCTCTGTAAAATTGATTCATCAGATTTATCACCAACAGCATTTTCTTTCTTACCTCCCAGGGTTACCTTGAGAACCAAATAAGATCATAGATGTGAAAATAATTAGTGAAATTCAAACATTTAATTGCCACTTAGTAATACTTATATCGTTCTATACAAATAACTTGCAGGCCAGTATTTTTAGTTATTTTTATTACAATGAAATAAAGGTGTTTCAGGTGGGGTGGGGGTCAGGGGGAGGGTGGTGGTGGTGGTGGTCGGTGATGGCTAGAGAGCTGAGACAGTTGGTTCCCCAGAGCCTCTTTGACAATCGCATTCGGCAGGAATGTCTTCGTGGAAGGATACAGGCACCACTGGGTCCAACATAATCTAGCTTACTATCTGTTGTCACTTGGTGTGCTGTAGGATTGCTTAATGGGGAATTTACTGTGTTCTTTCTTTTTCCTTTACACACATTAAGAAAATAAACCACAGCAATCATGAAATCAGAACTTTGGTGAAATACATTGCAGAAGAACCAGGAAACACATTGCAATGGAGTCTTCTGGGTGCTGCTGCAAGTTTGGGGATAAATGGGTAAATCAGGTTCTTATAGGTAAAAAGATAAATACATACAAGGGAGTTTTGTTTTGTTTTGTTTTGTTTGTTTCTAGTGGAGCTGCGTACAAGGCACGATCGAGTGTTAGAACATTCATATTCCATGAGAAGACTGAAAATGTAAATATTTGAGATAGGATTTGGATCCTAACTTTTTTCATGTGACCCTGGGCAAGAAAAATAATTTCTCTAAACCTCATTTCTTCATTTATAAAATGCAACAATACCCAACCTTATAGGATTGTTATGAGGATAAAGGGAATACTATAAAATAATTAGTGTATTTTGTTTAATAAATAGTCACTATTATTATGGTTATTTAAAGAGTCTTTATAGAACTAGCTCATAGGTAAGCTATCTTTAAGAGTGAAAATAAAAATATAAGAACTCATTTTCCTCTTGAGTATCTGTTCCAAACAGGGTAGGCATTCTGTTCGGATAATGTGCTGTTGTTACTGCCGGGAGTTAGCATGGATATTTTTCATAAGTTGAATGCAATGACTGAGGTGGAAAATGATCAAGTGAGGTGTTTTTGTTTGTTTTTAGAAATGTCGCCTCTAATTTAAAATGTTTAAATTGATTTTTTTGGTTGTTTCTTATAGTAAGTTTTATTCTCATAGAAAAAGATGTGTCAATCATATTTATAATACTTATTAAAATAAAATCTCTATAGCCCACATGGCCAGAAACTCAGTTTGCATACTAGCAAGGATGTGAAGCAGAGTTCTCCTACATCGTAGACAAGAGGTCTCTCATTAAGATGACGTGATGGAAGTTTTTATATTTTGTAAATTTTCCCACATTAGTGAAAAATGTGTGTTTTCAAATGTTTCTTAAGTGAAACCATGATGTATTTTGTTGACATAGGTGATTTCATGTACTGTTGAGAGTTCTGTTTTGTTTAAATCTGTGAAGTTAGAGACTAATGTCCTCTTGCCCTCCATCCCCATCCTTCAAGATGTGCTTGCGATCTGGTTTGGAGAATCCACTAGAAGGGCTTAGGAATTGTGGTAAGTAATGCAGGGTGAAGCAGCTGGCTCATGGTACACGGCATGGAAAATGAACACCGACAGGAAGTATTAACTGGAGAAAGCATTCTGAGTATTTTAAATAGTGGAGATTTAATACAAGAAATTAGTTCCATGAGTGATGGGAGAGACTGGGAAGACAGAGAGAACAAAGAAGCAACCCAGAAGTTAGAAACAGTAGGACACCGCTAGAGCCGCTCCAACTCTTCACCCCCCGGAAGGCAGGAGAAAAGCACTCACATCACCTGGCCAAAGCAGGAACCTCCGTGGTTGTGTAGAAGTTGGAGTGCTGAAGAAAGAGCCACCACTACAGATGCCATCATGGGAGGGAGAGGGAGAGACATCTTGGCTTCTTCTTTCCTCCTGCCCTCCGGTGTCCCTCAGTGCCTCCCATTGGAAGAACTCGCCCAGCCACGGGCTAACACTCAGGCCTGTGTTCAACCTGCAGGGGGCAGCACCCACCATCCTGTTCTCAGCAGAGGACCGAGTCTGAAGGCAAACAGGCCTAGCAGTGGCATAGCCTACTCTATTTTTTCCACAGAGCATTCATCGACCTTGACCTATTTACAATTTTTTGATTATTTATGATTTCTCTACCTTGACTGGAATATAGGGCTCCTGAAGGCAGACGCTCTGCTGTTTTGTTTACTACCATATCCCTGGCTCCTAAAGGAGCACCTGGCATATAGTAGGAACTCAATAAATATTTGTTAAGTGAAAGAATATCTCTCAACAGACAGTGAATCTGACTTACAGAAGGCATTGGACAAATATATATTGAGTAAATGAGACTGATTAATAATTACAATACCAAGTTAAGTGTTATGTGAAAAACAAGATGCCATCTAAGTTGAAATCCATCTCAACAATTTTCTAACACAAGACGCCTGAGACTATCACATTCATTTGAAGAGCCTTATAATTTATGATTCATTTTCAAATGTGATTTCTTTATATTTCCCAAAGACTTTTTGACTCATTTAATTTCAGTTTCATCTTCATAAATTTTTCTAGTTGAAATGCTCCCTATTTGATTCTTTTTTTCTTCTAAGTTTTAAAAATAGTTCAGGAAACCTGAAACTTTTAACTCAGTTTGTCAAAAAAAAGAAAACGACCTTGAAAATAAATGCTTGCACTATTTATTGCCAATAAAATTGAACACCATAATTCAGGAGAAAATGAACAGAAAATTATTAATTTATTACATTTTAAGATTAAAATCAAATCTGACTTTATAGATCAATTAAGCAAACACTGCATGAAACTATATATAGTGGTCAGACAGAAATACTTTTTTGTTCTGGTAACTTTCCACTTTAAGGAAGTCTTAAAGTCAGTGTTAATTATCTCGTTCATAGTTTCTTCATCTCTCCTAAGAAATCAACTTCTAAGTGATTCATATCAGGAACAGTAAATTTTTATTTCCCTGTGGAAACATCAGGGGAAAAAAAAAGAAATTTCCGATTGATAGTGGTATCTGGGTAGCGAGTAAATAACTTTTATGATTTTGTGACCAATTTAAGTATGTTAAAGATATTTTTTAGTTACTGATCATCTTTTTTAAGATTTTTGTATTTGAAGACAAACAAGGGACTGAATTTCAGACCAAAGACGTGTCATGTGTTTAAAATAATTTTGAGACTAAAAAAAAAAGATCATTCTGTTTCCTCTGAGACAAATGATTCATTCAGGTAAGAGTCTTAGGAAAGTCCACCCATGGTGAACAATAGAAAGGTTATGATGAATTTCTAATTGTCCCCAGGCAAGAAGAAATTTAAATACATTCTTTCCGTGTGAATTCATTTTTCTTTCATCTCAGCTGATCAGATCTCCAAAATGAAAAACTATTGTCAACATAGTCTTGTTCATGCTTGTTTTTAAAGCTGTTTCTTTTTTTCAAGACTTAGTAGGCCTTTGAAAAGGACACGGCATACTGGAACAAAGTTTGTTGTTCTAGTTAATTTGTTCCTGGTAAGTATATGGTACAGCAGGGAAAGAATTGTTTCATATTTTATTCCAATTTTGAGAAACGCTAAGATCAGCTTCTAGTTTTTCCAATTGTTGATACTTTTGGATAAGTTGCTTAACTTACCTAATTACAATAATAATGGCTTACATTTATGGAGTACTTACTATGCCTCAAGTACTGATCCTATGTGCTGTACGTGACCAGTTGTTCAGACTCTGAACAAATTGAGGGGCCTGGATCTCTCACTGTTCCCATTTCACAAATGGAGAATCTGAGGCACGGAGAAGTCAGTAACTTGCCCAGGGTTCCACAGCTAATCAGTGGAGGAACTGGGCCATGAACCTCAGCAGTCTGGCTCCAGAGCCCATAGTCTTACCCGGCCTCCAAGCTAGCAAAGGGAAATGAAAATATCTTCTTTATGAAACACACTGAAAGTGCATTTTGGTGCTTTTCTCTAGGAGAAAAAAATATCTTCTTAAGCTGCTTTTCCAAGGAAGGGGAGGCCCTGATGGCATGTTTAAGGGACAATGTACTGCTTAACTGCTGTATACACACATACACACACACACACACACACACACACACGTATTTTATAATAAAATAATAAAATAGGAAATTAGGTTCCTCACAGAAGGCAAAGCAGGGAGGACGTCAAACGGGGCTTGAGTATGGGGAAAAGTGACTGGGAAGAGAACTTGGGAAGTGGGTTGGTGGAAGGACATTAAGAATGATTTTTCCCTCAATTGCTCAGTGGAAGGTCTTAGATCCCCATAGGATTTTGGAAGTCAAGTTTATTTAAATTTCAAAAGATGAGTGATATCACCTGACTGCTGGGTTATATTTATAACTCTTTAATATAGCTCTAATATTCAACACATATGCCTTGGAAAACTGTGTTTTTAGATATTCTACTGGGTTTAAAATAAGATTATTTTTATAATTGTGTCTAGTTCTCCTCTATGGGTCAATTTTTTTTTCTTTGAAAATCAAGGAGAAAGTAACTCCCAAATCCGAGTGCAATTTCACATGCTCTCCAAATTATATCACAGGTATTTATGTTACAAAACTGAGAATAGATGCAAGGAAACAAAATAAGCTTGACCAACATTTGAGAATCTACTACATGTTAAATACTAAGGCACAATTACCTTTTTAAATCAGCAATATTGAAGTAGAATTAATATGTAATGAAATTCACTAATTTTGTGTGTAGTCTTAAAAAATATATTCAGTAGTGTCACCACCACCATAATGACATAGAACACTTCCATCACTCATGTTCTTTTGTAGTTAATCCCTTCCTTCACTCTGGCCCCTAGTGATCTGCTTTCTACATTACAGTTTTGCTTTTTCTAATTTTTCATATAAGTGGAATCATATAATATATACTCTTTTATGTTGGGCTTCATTCATTTACCATAATGCTTTTGAGATTCATCTATATTTTTCATGTATCAGTTATTTGTTGCTTTTTAATGCCGAGTAGTTTTCCACTATCTGGATGTATCACAGTTTGTTTATCCATTCACTAAGTGATAACATTTGGATTGTTTCCAGGTTTTAGCTATCATGAATGTTCATGTACAACTATTTATGTGAGCATGTTTTCATTTTTCTTGGATAAATATTTAGAAGTGGGGTCATTGGGTCACAGGGTATGTGTATGTTTAACTTTATAAGAAATGGCCAAACTGTTTTCCAAAGTGGCTGTATTATTTTTCATTTTCACTAGCACTCTAAGAGAGTTCCAATTACTCTACATCTTATCAACACTGGATATTTTCAGTCTTTTAAATTTTAACCATTCTGGTGGATATGTAGTGATATCTTAATGTGGTTTTAATTAGCATTTTCTTAATGATAAAGATGTAGAACATCTTTTCATTTGCTTATTTGACACATATAGCAAATATTTTGACTATTTAAAAAATTTGAGCTGTTTGTTATTTTGTTTTTGCATCATAAAAGTTCTTTATATATTCTTTATAGAAGTCCTTTATCAGATATATATTTTGAAGATATATTCTTCCAGTGTGTGGCTTGACTTTTCATTCTTTCAATATTGTTTTCTAAAGAACAAAGGTTTTAAATGTTGATGAAGTTTAATTTGTCATTTTTTTTTTTTTTATGGTTCATGTTGTTTATGTTCTATCTAAAAATCTTAGCTTACTCCAAGGTCACAAATTAAAAAAAAAATATTTTCTTCCAGAAGGTTTATATTTTTAATTCTTCTATTTAGAGGTCTATAGCTTGTTTTTAGTTAATTTTTATGAACAATGTGAATGTAAGGTTGAAGGTTTTTTTTAAATGTGTATGGATATTTGATTATTCCAGCGCTTTTTTTTTTTTTTTTTTGCCAAGACTATATGCTAGGCGGTAAACTGTACTTCTTAAAATTTACTTTCTCTTTTAAATATACAATAATGCTTTTCTACACCCCTTTCTTTTAGGGATCTGGCAACACTGAACTCAAGGAAAAATATGAGTGAGGGGACTAATGTTAGGAATTCTATGCTTATTTTCTATCGGTTGACACCTGCTCAACCTATTACCTCATCAGAATTAAGTTCAACTAACAACCTCCCTTCTTCTGGGTCAGAAAATTTATGAAGAGCTTTGCTAAGCATTTAGCTTTGAGGATGTAAAGGTAAAACCTAACCATAAGAATTTAGAAACACAACAAACACATGGTATAAAAAAGAGGATAGGAACCTTCCACCTATAGATTTAGGTTCGAGTGACTCATGTATCTCAAACACAGGGAAGAAACCTCTACGTTTCTTGTAGATGAGATCAGTGTAAAAAAACTTGATTTTAAACTTGAAGGAATGGTTAAATGCATTGGTCTATGCTTGAGGGATTGGAGGGACCACTCCTTTCCTACTCCTGCTAGTTCCTTAATTATTGGGGGAATCACCTCTCGTGCAACACTTCCTACATCTCTCTAGGCTTTCACTGCTATCTTTGGGATTTAAAAGAATTTATTTGGTGAATTTGGAAGTAGAAACTGGGCACGTGTAGCTCCATTTTCATTTCTTTCTCTTTGGCCTCCATGTAGACTATAGGGAGCTCGCATTCCTGGGGAGGCTTGATGATTTTCAGTTCTTCCCATGACTTGTGGGTAAGCATGTCTCATTCTAGAATTTGATATTGGGAAATTTGCTTGCCAGCAGATACATTCTCCAGTATAAGCTTTATCAGTAATAAAGGTGGTATTTTGTTCTCCCCACTGTATATTATTCCTCAGTCAGTTCAGAATATGGGCAGGATGAGGGATGCATCTTATTTGGCCTCTCCAACTCCAAAGGTCCAGACAAAATAGAAAGCTAAAGATTGGTTTAATAAATGTCTTCAGTATTTAGTTATTATAAGATACATGGTTTACTTCTTCAAGTCCACAAAGTATGAAATAAGCGTAAAGTACAGTAAGAGTTTTGTTTATACATAATAACTTCCTATAGAAAGAGTCAGGCATCTCAAAATAGATGTTGAATCTTTATCCAATAGATATTTAGAACTGGGACTGGCAATTCTATATTAAAGAATAGTTTTAATCTCTTTTGGAGCAGAGTTCAGAGTAAAAGACCTCTTGAGGTTTATTTTAGGTCTATGAATTTATCGATAACGGTAGATTCTTTTCAGCGCATGAACAATACTGAGAATAAGCACATTTAAATTCTTATGATACAACATCTCCACTCCTCCGGAATATACTTCTTCCTCTCTGGTACTAAAATCAGATGATGAGTTTAATGGTTCTTTACACTGAAACCAGCTATTGGTTTTTATCACTCGGGTAATGTTCTTTGCCTTAGGGTCATATTCAAATTGCTTTGATCTACGGAAGAAATAGAAGAATCCTAGAGAGAGAGAATTATGATTAGTTATCTTGGACAGGTAGACAATGGTTCTCTACTTTTAAATTTTATGAATATAGAATAAAATAATTGAATGTTATGGAGAGAAAATAAACTCGTGTAATTATAAATACATTTTACTTTATTACTATCCCATGAGAAATGTTGTTATTTTTATTTCTCTGAGGAAGATGCTGAGGTATGAAACATAAATTTCAAGGGGCTTACTACCTTGCTAGCCAGACTGTGGTTTATGCCAGAGGTTCTCAAACTAGGTTTTACTATTTTATTTTATTATTTTATTTAAAATAATTTTTTTTTTTAGGCAAGGCAACCCTTGGTTGACCTCACAGATTATAAGGTCCTTGTCATCTTACAATTCCTTATTTTTTATGCTTACGGCACCTGGTTTTCCTAGATGGTTTCCCATCCAAGTACTAACCAGGCCCGACCCTGCTTAGCTTCTGAGATCAGATGGGATTGGGCTTGTTCAGGGTAGCCTGACGGTAGACACAAGCCAGATTTTGAAAGAATGTCTCAGTGAGAGCGAGAAGAAGGCCCCTGTGGGTCTGGCCTTGGTCCCTACATCCTCATTTCCTTAGAGATGTTTTAGATTTTGACGTTTTGTGTTAGATGTCACTAGAATAAAAGATTGTGTTCCTCCCCAAAATTTTCAGACTTCTATTTACTCTACAGTCTAGGTCTTCTCTTTAAAGATAATAGTAGCTGGTTCATTAAATTGCCTGAAGTTCTTTTAAAACTGTAGGTTTCTGGATCTCACCCACAATACCACTGCCTAATAAACCGAAGAATTTGTAGTTCCTTAAGTTCTGTATATTAAACTATATACATTATAGTTTGAGAATGACTGTTCAGTTTATGTGCTTAGTCATTTTTTCACACTTGAAACTTTTCAGGGGTTGTCTTTCAGAGGGTATTTTGGATCAATGATAAGAAAAATTAATTTTGGTATATTTTACATAGATTTGAAATAGAGGATATAATTCAGGACTTACCAATTCAGTTTGTGATGATGTCCCCAAGGTTAACATTTATTATTACATGTACTCGAGAGAAGTAGCATTACATTAAAATTGAGATGTTTAAGTTTTTGTGCTGTTTTACTTTACAGTCAGTAAAGTCTTCAAAGTATCTTAAAAGTTTTGACCTTGATATTTACCTTTATGCTGGAAAGCAGCATCAACTTGGAGACCAATTCCTGGAAAGTATTTTACCACCCTCTGTGGGTATCCTTTTTCCATGGTCTGGGTCACTTCATCATACCTGGATATATGTATTTGAAAAGTTTTGGGGGTTCTTTGTTTTGGGGAGCTTAATTCATCTACTAACCAACTTGGAGTCAAGCAGGGATGTGGATAAAAAGTTGACCTAGTGCAGGAAAACTAATTGGATCAATAATAAAAAAAAGTATGCCAAATTTTACATTTGGTTGAATCATTTACAATGTTTTAAGAAGAAGAATTAATGAGGGAAAAAGCCACATCATTTGTCAGCTTGATGCTATTCTGAGGAAATATTAAATCAAAGTTAGGGCTCAGCCTGGGGCTTTAATAGATTTTGACCAGATATGTTTGTGTCATTGGCAATTTGGTTAACATTGCCAACTTTATTATTTTATCTTTATTTTTTAAGGGGGGAAAAGATCTTCGGACTCATTAAAACATTCTTTTGTTTGATGAATGTCATCCACATGAAATTGTCATCAACATAATTCTCTTTAAAAAGACTATAGGTTTTATTTTTGCCTATTTTAAAGTGATGCTATATGAATATTTTTTTCCCAGAATATAACAAAGAGGTCAAATGTCTGTAATCTTACCTCCAGCACCAAATGCCCACAAAGAAGTAGGTTTTTCTTGTGTTGTGGTCACAGACAGCCGCGTCAATTTTCTTCACATATCTTGGAAAGCCAAGTGTATAGATGGATTTGGGATAATCTGGCAAAACAGCATATCCTCTGATCATCCAGAAATTGTCATCTAGGAAGACAGAAAGTGGTTACCTTTTGATCTGTTTTCTAGAGTGAGAAATAGATGTCTTAAGAAGTTTGAAAATAATTAGATGCCTACTTCCTCTCAGGTTTAATGCTTAGAGTTTTAATAATCTTACGTCTCCATTTATTCTTTCCATTTTCTTTAGCTGCTTATATCATTAATATTACACAAATAATATATGCCTATAGTTAATAGTGTGCATACTCATGTCAATTGGTTTCACTCTATTGATTATTTTTCTAACTCTGACAAACAATCACATGTTTTAGGACATGTTCTAAATTTCAGCACCCAAGTGTTCTCAAAAGCAAGTAATCTGATGAAACCCTTATAAAAAGTAAAGTTGCTAGATTAAAAATAAGATACCAGTTAAATTTGAATTTCAGATAACTAAGGACTAATTTTTGGTATAAGCTAATGCAAAAATCTGCAATATATGCTTATACTAAAAATTATTTATCTGAACTTCCTGTGTTTTTATTTGCAAAATCTGGCAACCTTAGTAAAAAGGGAAAATAGAAGAGAGATGGGTTACCTTTACATGGTAGAAAAAAAGACTTTTTTAGTTTTCTGTCATACAGTTTTTTTAAAGCTCCTGTATAATTGGAATGGTGTTTATTTTCACAGCCACAGAGAATCAATCCCTGGATAGTTATTATTTATAATAGGAACTTAAGTTCAGGCATCCGGGGAAGGGAAGGTGGGGATCATGATGGGAAAAGTTACCTTTAAAAACCAGAATTTTATCTTTAGTGTTCTCATATGCAGCTTGAATATCAGCTGGCAGAGATGGCCAGAATGAAGAGATTAATTCAAATTCAACATCAGTGATATCACAATAGATCCTCCATAGATGCCTACATTAAACAAAAAAACACTTTACTCATATAGCCTATAGCTATCTATATCAATTAAAACATTACAAACCGAGGCTTGTCTTTTACCTAACTGACTGATGTTTTCCTCAGATAATTTAGAGCATTAACACAATTTCCCTCAGCAAACGTAGGTGGCTGTGATTTCAGTTCTACCCTTTGGAATATCTTGGTGAAGGCATGCCTTTGTGTTCACTCTCTAGAGTACTTAGAGTAGCAAACAATCCATGGAAATCTCATAAACATTTCTTAATATACCCAGCGGCTTCATTTTTGCCAAAGCAGCAATGCCCCAACATTCTAAGCTAGCACCAAGCATTCCAAGAAGAACTTTTTGGTGCCGATGTTTGCTAGAATGAAGAAATGTTATCATTGGCATGGTGAAATATTTTCCTTCCTGGCTGTAAAATTTTGAGTCTGTGACTGAGACTTGAAAAGTCCTTATAGTCTATTTCGCTTCCCATGCTGGCAACCCTTTTCTGACTAGTGGTCTCTTAACCTATACCGTTAGGAGTATGGTTGTGACAGCACGTTGTTACAGTGCTGTGTAGTTAGGAGTGGAAGGAGTCTAATTTCAAATATTCTATCCTTTGTCCCCTATGTAAGGGCATTGCCAGGTGGTATATGTCCTGATACTTTGTTCTAAAAATACGCTCATGGTATATGTAGCTGACACACTGCTGCAATTTAAGTCCAATGAAATATACACAGAGAAGAGATTTCTTACTATAGTTACCACTTAATTGATGCAACGTTAGGGAACAGGTGTTTAACAACTGGCTCTGTGGGTAGGAAAAAGATCTAATTTTTATCATTTTCTGATTTCCAGGGTGTAAATATTCCAACCATGGCCAGTTTCAAGCTAACTGGTTCACAAAGTTCCTTAAAATTTAGCAATTGAAACCTGAAATGGTATAAATCAGTTCCAACTGAGATTAATGTATTATTTTAGCTAAGAAGTCACTGAAGGTAAACTCTACTTCACTTTCTTATAAAATGGCCATTTAAAAAATTGCTAAAAATATTTAAAAATCAATTTATCAAACAAGTAAGAGATATGCACACATAGGAAAACATTCAAAGTGTGTGGGTAATTATAAAATGAAAAGTAAAAGGCACCCATTCTCACTATCCCCATGACTTCCTCTTTATCTCCAAATATCTTGAAAAGAAAAATCTTCATAGGAAGTTAAGATATTTTAGGAAATGGGTTTACCTGCCTTTAAAGAACATTACTTCTCTGCGGAAAGTGGTGATAGCATCGAAAGTCAAATCAGGGTCACAGGCATGGGGTACAGTAGATCCCTTTGGCTTAGCAGGTGCCTTAGGTTGACCTCCTTTGATGAGAAAAGAAATGCCACAGTGAATGTAGATGTGTGGAAATGCCTACAGGAGGATCTTACCCAAGCGAATATTTTCTTCATTATAATATTTCAAGAAGGGATTTTCTTAACTTCCTTTCTGGAAACCTTCCTAATTAGTTCACCTATATTCAGATTTATACTGTTGCTCACCATAGATGGATTGGATTCCATTGATATCATCCTGAGAAAGAGGGTATTTGCTAGGATCCAGGGAGACATAATTTGGGAACATCAAAGCTGTTTGATCATTGGAGTGAGAGAGCCCCAGTGAATGACCAAATTCATGAGCAGCCACAAGAAATAAGTTGAATCCTTAACAAAAACAGAGAAAATGGGAGAACATGAGTCACTCAAAAGAAGAATTGTTACATCTGAGATTAGGAAGTAACTAAGGGAAAAGAAGAGGCTTGCCATATAGCAGATAATTCCTACAACATATCCATTATCATTTATATGAGAAATATTTCAGCACTAATAATTGGTATTAGTCACATCATGGAGAAATATAACCTAGAGTAAGCAGGTGGTAGGAAACAAGTGTCTCAGAAATGGGTAGTATTAAAAAAAATGGAAGTCACCAGCTTTGGCTGTTGTTAGGCTATGCTATATGTGATCATGTTTCTTCTACTTATATTCGTCAAAATATAAGTAGAATGAAATTCAAATACCATAACGTGGTCTTCCATGATCTAGTGCCTGCTTTTGGCTGTAGAATGAAATTCAAATACCATAACGTGGTCTTCCATGATCTAGTGCCTGCTTTTTTTCCAGCCTCATATTTTATTTTCATAGTCCATGAGCTAGCCATATTGAATCATGTGCATTTCTCATCTATGCCATGTTCTTTATAATCTCAATGTCTTAATATCTCCATTCTTTCTAGAATATTCTCTCTCCTACCTGCTTTTTTGCCCAACTGTCCTACTTATTGCTCAGGAATCCACTCTAGAGTCATCTCCTTCATGAAGCTTTCCTTATCCCCCCAGCTCCTACCCAGGCAGAGTTAAATGCACCTTTCTGGGTTTCCATAGACTCGATGCTTAATTCTGTCATAATACCTAAGGCATCATACATTGCCTATTCCTGTCTTCAAGCTGTGCACTCTTTAATTACAGGGACCATGTGTTAACCATCTGTTATTCCTGGTGACTGCTAAACAGCTTATTAATAGTGAGTGCTTAATAAAGGTTGCTGGATATCCAGTTGTTTATTTGTATGAAAGAATGGTTAGATGTGCCTCCTAAACAAGACCATTGTACCCTGTACTTATTCACACCAGAAGTCTTACCATGCATGGCAGAATTGCTTTTTTATTTCTCTGTCTCTACCCCTAGACTGTAAAGTTCTAAATATAAAAGAATGTTTTTAGACTTACAGCTAAGTCTGTGGATCCTAGGGTAAAGGCTGAGCCTTACACGATGGAGATTTGTCCATTGATATTTGCACAAAACGCACATGGAATGGCAAAGGATTATTTCATGGTCTTTCATGCTTTTCTGTTCTTGCATTGGCTGCTGCCTCTTATTTGGTTGGCAGTATCATTGGTTGTGCTTTTGGACAAGAGATGGGACAAATGACTCTTTGAAAAAGAATTCAAACTCAGGTCATCTAAATGAAGTCTAGACATTTATCCTGGCTTTCAAGACTCTGTATAATATGAATCCTATTCACCATTTTAGCCTTCTCTTCCATCGCAATTCTAATACTTGAGTAGGTTGGGTTATTCTGCCTAGAACACTCTTTATCCCACTTTGCCATCTGAGTTCCTGCTTAGCCTTCAGGTCTCAGGTTTGGCATCACTTCCTCCCCTGGCCTCTGTATTTGTTTGGAATTTCTTTGATGTGCTCCTATTACATTGCCATAGTTCCCTTTATTCAAGTGTTGATCATATTGATTTGAATTGCCTTTTGATAGAGTGTATCCCCTAGGCTGTAAACCCCTGGAGGGCAGGGTCTGTGTCTTGTGCACTGTTGTAGACTACATTTCTATCGCAGACTCTGGGTCAGAGTGGATGTTGAGTAAATGATTGTTGAATGATTTCATTTACTAAATATTTGTAGAGTATCTATCATGTGCTGACAATATTACAGGCCATATTATACTGTAGGAAAAAGATAATATCTCTGCCCTCTTGGAGATGTGACTAAATAGGTAAACTTTTACACTATACATTGGTAACTTGTGAATATTTATTCTTGTGCTTGGGAATCACTTTAATCATCATCATCCTCAATATTAACTATTACCAATGTAATCATCAGTGTAAAGAACTTTCTAAATGTTCACTATGGACTAGTGCTTTCCAAGGTGTTTTTTACCTTTATTACAGGTAACTTGTGTCATCTTCTTGCAAGAATGGCATTATTATCCTTATTTTACAGATAAAGAAACATAAAGTTAAAAAATTCACTTGCCCAGGGTCCTTCAGGTAGTAAATGGGAAGCCCTGAAAGAAACCAGAGCCTGCCAAACCATAGACCACTGCTCTTTCCACATTGCAACACTGTGCACCTGTAGCATCTGAAAGGTCTGTTTCAGTTGTTTAGTGCACATGTGTGTGTAGCACATACATATTCCCATACAGGCTTGATACTGGCCTTCCTTTGGGAGATTCTCAGGAAAATCTCTACATGTACTCAAACCCCTCTGCCATCACTACTCAATGACTTTTCCTTCCTTTAGGAAGCAGTGGGATTAGCAGATGACTATAGCCTATTGCTCTTAAGCAAGTTACAATAAAACGTTTGTGCCCTTTCCACAGAGACTCTATATATTCCAATAAGAGAGGTAATCATCTATCATAAATTATTGCCAAATTTTCTATTAAAAAATCTCTGTGATTGGAGAATACGTTTGCTTGAGGTTTTTTGTTTTTATTAGAGAACAGGAAGACATTTTTCCCTTTACGTCAGGGAGCTAAGAGTCATACAATTGAGTGTCCTCTGGAATCCACAATTTATACATTGAGGGAATATAGTAAAGCCTTGAGAAGACAACCCATTGGGGACCTGTTTCCTGGTCATCTGCCCAGAACTTGGTGGAGGATTCCATTTATCCTTTGCCTTGCGCAAGCAAGTTTTGCCAACTTGGGGCCCAGAACTCTCTGGACTTTTAAATAAGAACTCTGTCCCACCTATCCCTCTTGGCAGATGGTAATGATAATTACTACTAAGTATTGGATTTAATACGGATAAAAAGACAGTAAAATCTTTGACTAAAATCTGCCTCTAGATATGAAAATAAAATCTGGCCGAGCAAGCTGAAACATCCTGATTTTGTCAAACACTAGGATATTTCCTATAACTGCCCAATTGGACATATCCACACTGCCTTTAGGCCAAATCCAAAGAACTGGGACATGTCTCAGTAGGAGAGACACAACAGAAATGGTCTACTCAACTCCTCCGTCATTCAGATGACAGTGTCCCTGTCTCCTGTATCCTCTTGTCTGTGATGCTAATGTATGTGGCAATGGCGGCAACAAACCCCAGACTTCCCCTGGTGCCTGAAGTCCAGCCAGTACTGACTTATTTACCTTCTTTGTTCACTAGCACTTGGAAGAACAAATGCACTACATGTTCAGTCTTAGCAACGAGTGGTCATGAACCATTTTGAGTCATTGGTTTTCAATTTTGCAGAAACTTATAGAAGTGACCTACAGACTGTCTGGAACTACTTGGTCAAAAATGAACAGTGGCCTTGTATACCACCTATCAGCAGAGCCACAGTCTCTGCTTTCCAGGGACCCTGGACACCAGATACCAGACCCAAGATGACTGTTTTCAATGAAGGAAAAAAGAGTGTGGAGAATCCGAGAGTCCACTGAGCTCCTTTGTTTGATGCACATCATTTTAGTGTAGTAAAGTTTTTTGTGTGTGTATAAAAAGTAATAATGTGTTTCCCATTTTAGTGCCAGGCAAACCCTTTAGGAGAAATAAAATCAACCGACTTGGTCTTAAGGAATAAGACAAATATAAAGATTAAGGTCTAATTTCTTGGCAGATAGGCAAGAGTTAGAAGAGGAAGTTCATGCTTGTAAATAGACCTTTCATGGGCCATGAACTCACATACCATCCTTCAATCACTGACTCAAAGTTGCCACCTCCCTAGAGTCTTCTTTTATTCTCACCCACAGATGACTTCTACCTTTGGTACAACACGCAGCATGTTCTGCCATGTATGGTGGTATGTGCATCTAGGCCTCATATACCACATAAGATCAAGAACCTCTGAAGGGCTGGAACTTTTCTAGTACAACTATGTGGTCTGTACAACGCCTTGCATAGTTCCAGGAATACGGTGGGCCTTCGGGCATTGTGGGTGTATGAATGAATATATGAGTAAGTGAAGAATGCTATGATTATAACAGTATAAGCAACTTTATGAGGGTGTTGTATGGATAAGCACAATTGTCTGAATAGATATTGAACACTTTTGTCAGTGTCATTTTGAAATACAGTAAATTGTGGGGAAATTGGGAAGTAAAAAGCAACTCTTTGCAAAGTTATTCTTTTTAGAGATTCTTTAGAATAAGACAATTTTGTTCATAAAGAAAATTGAGCTCACCTGCTCCGTCTTTGGTCCAATTTTCATCTTCATCAAAGTGAGTGTCTCCACCCAAACCCAGACCAGGAGGAAAGGCATGGCCGAGGACTCCCAAGGGGCCATCAAAGTGACGAGGACACCGACCATGGACTAAAGATATAGTTCATAGAGGGGGAAAAGATCAGGCTCTTTAAAGTTCCTGAGATGAAAATAGACATATTTTTATCTCTGTCGTAAACCTTACCTCGGGTCCTAAAGGCAATCATGATGTCTGCAATCCCCTTGGAAATCTTACTGAATATTAGTGGAGTAACTTTGCTCCACACTTCTAAACCTTTTTGGATAGCTTCATCCACATCAGCTCGTGCCATGTCTGGAGTGTAGTTCATGATTCTTAAAAATTAACAAAAATATGTCAGTCGGTATTTATACATGCATGTTATTCTTACGTTTGTATAATATATGATTATTTATATAAAGTACTTTTTCAAATCTCTCATCTGCCCTACTATTCAGGTAGGATTATAACACTTTTACAAATAAGGCTCAAAGAGGTTAAATGACTTCCCTAAGGTCACGCCCTAAGTGGGAGAGCATTAATCTCATGGGTGTGTCTGCTGTGCATATGACTACATTATTTTCTCAGATGGCCTGTGGAAATTAGTCTCATGCATGTGTCATATGTTAAGAGTCTCATTTGAGAGCCACGAAGAGTTAGTTACTTAGAAAAAGATTTTCCTCTTCTTTATATTGCATATCCTGCTAATCCCATTTTTATCTCAAACCCTAAGACTCAATAAGATGAATGAAGAACTATCAGAAAAACTCTTTAGGGTCATCCAGGAGGGCTCTAGAACAATAGCTAAGGTCTCTGACTCTGTTCCAGGTCACAAGCACACTTCGGCCTCTTTCTGCCAATGAGCAAGCCCCCTTTCCTTGCTATGTCTGGTGGCGAACTCTGTACTTCACTCCGGGTTCCATCTGAGATCTGACAACTCTAACTCACACATGTCTCTAGCACGAACCAGCTGTGCTCTAAGGTCCTTCCACTTTCTCTTGAGCATGCTTCATCTATACCTTCAAGCATCTGCACTCAGATGGCAGTACTTCTGGTCCTGAGCTTATATGGAGGAGGCAGAGGTGAGAGATTCGAGCATATGTGCCAGAGCCAGTCTGCTGGTAAGAGCTGTGTAACCTTGACTATAGTAAATAACTTTTTGTTTCAGTTTCTCTGTGTTTAAGTCTTCAATAACAGTGGTGCTTACATCACAAGTTTGTTGGGAGGATGAATAAATGAAATCTATGAAGTGCCATGCATATAGGAAGTGCGTGGTAAGATAAACTTTTTTTTTTTTTTTCCCTTGGAGGTTATATTCATGCTCCTTTGGATTAGGAGAAGTAAATTGGCAAAAGTATTACCTGTATGTGAGGTTGTATTTCCTCCACCCAGGGAGAGTGTAGCCATACTGACCGACATCAGGAACCCCACACCTGGGTGTCTTCATGATCTCAAGAGTGTTTGTGTCCAGCTTTCCAGTCACTGTCAATCCAAAAAATGCTTGCATTTCCTGAATTTTGCCATTTATGAGACTCCTGTTCTTGCTTTGAACAAGATGACTCCCTTCTATTTCAAGAGAGTAGAACTGGTTGAGATATGCCTGACCAAAAAGACAAAAAAAAAAAAAAAAAAAGGCACAGACTACAGGAGAGCAAATCTCTATCTCAGTATAAAACAAAATCATGTGAAATACTTTTTGGCAATGGGTGGGAGGGATGAGTAATGACGGAAAAAAAGAGTAAGGAAGGAAGTAAATAGGAAAAAACGAGTTATCCTGTTTTTTTCAATTTCCAAGAACTGGTTGAACTGTGTCACTAGATTTGGCCAAACCACTCAGCTCATAAAACTCCAAATCTCCACAGAAGAGAATTAAGCTTCTTCTATGTGTTAAATGATCACATATCTTACATATTTTTACTGTTACTTTCATTTTGGTATTTCTTTGAAACAAACTCTAGGAGACATAGGTGATTAATTATTTTGTAAATTTAATTGATTTAACCAAATATGGCAAAGTAACGGAACTGATTTTTAGAGGGAATTTCCAAAGCAATATATTTTTCATACACAGAGAGATAAGGGGCTCTAAATTGTAGTTGGATCCTCTTGGTGGGTCTCAAAATGCTTCTATATAGATCTCCATTTCTTGCAGGGCTGTTCCCTTTCTTTTCTCACTAGCTCACTTGTTAGCATTGCTTAAAGTTGTAGCAAAGCCTGCCTGCCCCCCCCCACCACCCACACCCCACTCTCCACCCCTCACACAGTTCCTCTATGTCCTTAGAACTAGGGAAACGAAAAGCAGCTTCTTCTCACAAGAGCATTCAGGACTCTTTTGTAGGAATTTGCTGTCTTTTTAGATCCTAAGACAATCAGTAAAATGAATTTTTATTGATAGTCATTAATAACATTTACTGAGCAGTACCTGAGCCAGTCGAATGTTTTCTTCATCTTCCATCTTTCGGTCTGTAGGGAATGCAGAAGAAAATGTTAAAAAGAACACAAATGGAAGCAGAAAGCTCTTCATTCCTCTCTCTCTTCAGTTGAAGCCTGGTTCTGTTTGCATAGAATTTAGAAAATAATAGTGAGACGTGGCATGAATTGGCTTGTATCATCATTTAATTAATAACAGAAAAAGGACATTTGCCATGAAGTGTGTCATGGTATGCCTTTTTTTTTTTAAATTAGGTTGAATTGATTTTGCAATCATGATCTGCGATTGTTCAGTAAACAGAGCTATTGTTCATTACTCAATCATATATGATATGAGGTCAGCCTCCAAATTACTTTTGTCCTTGCAAGGTTGGAGGTTTTCTTATTCATAAATTCTTGAGAGTTTATAAAATATTTTTTTGAATGAAACTCTATAATATCTTGGGAAACATAGTATCATGAAAAGACAGTTGAATCAGAAATTGAATCACCGTAATTAACTAAACATCAAATATTTATGGAGCACCTGCTATTCACCTATCACTTTAAATACAAGTATGAATAAGATACCATTCCAATCTTGTTGGAGGATTCAGTTATATACAGACACCGATGCCAGACAAAATGGAGGCAAGTGGCAAATGCTCAGTGAAGATTCTAGAGACTGAGAAGGGTCAAAAGGTGGACAGATCGCTGCTTATGTATGTGAGCTAGAGTCTTTAAACTGGTGAGGCTTGTATTGGGTCTTAAAGAATGAATAGGAGTTGGATTGCACAGGTGGAGAGAGAAATTAGGAAGCAGGTAAAACAGTGGAAATGAACTATAGAAAATTTGGTCTGGCCAGAGCAAATATATGTGTAGACAGCCATGGGAGGTATGGATGGAGGGTTTAAGAAAGGGTACAAGGAAAATGAATGTTTTGAGTCTTTTCATGCCTAGGAATGCCCTTTATTAATCCATCCTCACACTTGATTGAGAGAGTATCTGGATATGGAATTTCAGGCTGAAATAAAATTTCCTTAGGATTTTGATGATACTGATTTATTATTTTCTAGAATCTAATGTTGCTGTTGAGGAGCCTTCTATTCTAATTATTAATATTTTCCTTTGTTTTTCTTTTGAAAAAATTCAGAAATCTTCTCTTAGATACTCTGAAATTTCATAATGATGTGGGTCTTTTGCTTTGGCATATCTAGGCAGTAAGTGGGCCCATTCATTATGAAAACTTTAATTCAAGGGAACTTTCCTATATAATTTCTTTGATAATTTCTTCCCACTCATTTTCCTCTTTCTCTTTCTGGAATATGTATCTGTAGGACTTCTTTTTTTAATTTTTTTTGGTATTTTGTTAGTGTTTTTAGATGTAAAATAGACCTATGTTTTGAGAATGTTAAGTATAATTTTACTTTATTTAGACATTTTCTTTTGTTCCCAGGATTATCTCTATTTCTTCAAAGTTTCTTGTTTGGTGTCTATTGTTCACATTAGAAGCCTTTTTTCCCCCCCAAATGTTTTGAGATTGTGTTGTGCAGTCTGTCTATGAATGAGCGATAAGAAAGCTGACTGGAAGCGCTGTGTGTATGGGCAAGGCTTGTCAATCGATGAACTTCACTGCCTCGAAGTGGAGTGGGTTCTAGGAATTTCACGTGATATATTAATTGGATAGAGATTTGGCTGACTATAGTAGGAAAACCCAAAATAACAGAGGATTAAGAAAATAAAAATTTATTTTTCCCTCACGTAGCAGAAGTCTAGGCTCATCCAAGGCTTGAATAATAATTCCACACCATCAGGGATGGAGGCAACATTTATCTTGCTGCACTACTCTCTTGGTGCAATGCCTCATGGTCCAGGTGGCTTCTCAAGCTCTGGTGATTGTATCTTCATTACAGGCAGCAGAAAGGGGAAGGCAGAGAAAGTAAATTCTCAGTCTCTTTCTAGAAGCCCCAATGGTATTTTGCTTTCACATTTTGGCAAGAAATTAAATACATGGCGACATCTAGCTGTTAGTGAGGCTACAAACTGTAGTCTTTTAGCTGCTGCATTACCACCTCAAATGAAGTTGGGGGTCTTATTGCAGCAAAGAAAAGGGAAAATTCTATTAATGTAGGCAACTAGCAGCCTCTGCCACCTTGAGATTCTACAGTTCGGTATCTGTAAATCATTTTTTTCTTGGGCTAGTAAATTTCTCCAGAGAAAATTCCTTCAATTTTCCATCATTTTAATATCCTAGCAACAAAGATATAGGAGATGCCTCTGGTGGCCCTAGGCACACCTCTGATTTTAGTTGCAGTTGCAGTGGACGAGTTTGTGTAACTCACGTTGCTCTGACAAAGTCCCACCTTAAGCACATACTGGGTGTCCTTCTGCTTTCTGCCCAGGGCATTGAGATGCCATAGAGCCTGACAGATCAATGCCTTAGAGCCACCCAATGGGGAAGGGAACTAAAAGATGAATGTCTCAACCTTCTCTTCACTGGAGGTTTAAACAATTGAACGGTGTTCTGTAGGCTTCTTAGGTGTTCCTGATGAAATCGAGCCCCATTGCAAAAACCAGTAACACGTACTTGTATTGGCTTTTCCTCCTTCTCTGTTTCAGTCTGCTTGCTACCTCACTCTTGCTTCCTCGGACCATGTCCCTAATAAAATAATAGCACCAAGGTCGTAGACTTTGCTTTTGACAAAGAACTCAAACTAAGATGAAAAAGAATCTCATTATTTAAAATCTAAGCTTAGATTCTTACATCTTTTATATTCACATAACTCAATGTAACAGCCAGAACATACCACATGTTGTCAAAAAAGAAACTAAAAAGGAATAAATTTTTTGAATTCTTTATTATACTTCATATTTCTATTCACTTCCTATGGCAATGAAATATGGTTAAAGAAATAATGTGAATTTAGTTCTTATCTCAAAAAATGTATAGATGAGGTTTGGGCCAAGAATCTATTATAACTAGCTGGCACAATTAGCAGGTATTCTGAGAAGATGAATCTCCCAACTTCATACCTGTAAAAACTAACATAAGTTTCAGAAAATATGACAGTCTGAAATTGAATGTACTGTTAAAAGTGAAATACCTTTTAGTATTTAGTTCTTACAGGTCTTTGTGTGCTTGTTACTTTTATACAATGAATTCTTTATACATCTTTCTCACTTTTCTTAGCACGGCATCTGTAACATGTAGGTGACTGATTCTTGTTGAATAAACGAACAAATGAGTAAAATTATAGTCTATCCTAGTTTCTGTTTTCTCATCTTGTAAAATAAGATGAGAGTTACGTGCTGACGTATTTGAGGGTAATTTTTGAGGACATTGTTTATAAAATATTTCATGACCTATGAAGCAATATCTAAAAGCTAAATATCAACATTATAATTCTGACAAGGGAATAAATGACTGCATATGTATCAAAATTTGCTGTATTTTATACTTTAGATGAACTATGTGATAGTATCTAAGAAATTATAGTAGATCATGTCAATCATTTAAAATGAAATATTTATTTTGAACTCATTTAACATACAATTTTGAACCAGAATAAGGCTCTAAATTATACTAAATAATAATTATCTGTGGGATTTAAAAACTTTAACAGAAAAAGAAAATAGGATGTGCTAGTGATAAATATAATTTACAATAATTTACAACATATTTATTGTGTAATAAGGTACATTACATTTTAACAACTGCAGATATGACATGAATTTGATGTCTGGACTAGCCATTATGGTACCACAAGTTGTAAAGTTTTTAACAGAAAAGAGTCATTAATAAATTTATGCACCTAAGCTCAATTTAATGCAATTTAGTGAGATTTATTGACTTTCATGCCCAGCATTGTTGTTTGTGCAGTAAACTCTAGTTATCTGTAGAGGGTGTCTTCCTGAGTATCCCAGGGAAAAGCAAATTCATTTACTTGGATTCTAGAAAAAGGTCATGGGGAACAGGGAAGAAAGAAAGTGGTACCTATCCTTTTTGCTGCTCCTCTCCTGGAAAGATGCCATTAATTCTTACTCAGGGTTCAACTTTGTCATTCTGTGTTCATTCCTTTTCTTAAGTGCAGATATACTGTATTAAGTTCCTAGGGCTGCTGTCACAAAATATCACAACTTGGTACTTAAAACAACAGAAATTTATTCTATCATAGTTATGAAAGCTAGAGGTCCAAAGTCAAGATGTTGGAAGGGTCGTGTTCTTCTCTCTGAAGGCTCTAGGAGGATCCTTCCTTGCCTCTTCCTAGCTTTTGGTGGTTTCCAGCAGTTCTTGGTATGCACATGTGTCACTCCAATCTCCTTCGCCTCTATCTTCACGTGGCCTTCTCCACTATGTGTTTATGTCTCTCCTCTTCTCATAGAGACTGCAGTTCTTAGGCCCACCCTACTCCAGTATAAACTCATCTTAACTAATTACATATGCAAAGAATCTAGTTCCAAAGAAGGTACATTCATAGGTACCTGGGGTCAGGGCTTCAACATCTTCTTTAGCGGGGATACAATTCAACCCATAACATAACATTTATTAATAATATTTCTTTCCAAGAGTGGAAAAATAGCACATTTGGGGTAGAGGCCAGGGTACTGTCTTACTTCTAACCAAATTATTACTTCTAACCAAAATCCAGTGCTAAATTGCACATAGCAGTATACATAAGACATGTTTAAAGTCAGAAAAGAAAGTAATGAAATAGTGAATACTGAGGTGACAGAGAAGACTTAATCTCCTTCTCTTTGTGATAGATTCACTAACCTGAGATAGAATATAAAAATACTAAATCAGATTCTGTAAATAGTGGAATACTCTAAATGTATTTTTAGTGAGGGCGGGTCCAATAAGTATAGTGATAGCAAACAACATCACTTAATATTGAGAAAACTATAAATGGGACACAATGTAATGCATATGAAAATTAGACTTCTCTTTTATATTCAGAAAATGGATATAGATACACTTGATTTCACTTCAACTTTATCTACAATTAAGCCATCTAATACTTCTGTCAACCCTAGTGACTCTATGACCATTAATATCAAATGCATAATATCTTGGTCCACTGAAGAAAAAGAAGAAGTCTGTAAAAAAAAAAGAAGAAGAAAAAGGAGAGAGAGAGAGACAATGTATTGGATTAACCTGTGGAAGTAAGATCTCAGATGTTTTCAATTAAAAAGACCTCACTCCTATCCCAAGATTACATTCAAATGCAAATGTGTTATTTAAAAATTTAAACAAATTTATTACTAGTATTTTTTACTACTTACTATTTTGCTGGAAAACTGCATCAATTCTACTTTCTATTCCTTGAAAGGTACTTGCTATGCTTTTGGGATAATCTGGGTCCATAGATTGTCTTTGGTTATCATATCTGACGAGAAAAAAGAATATTCTACGTTTTAAGACCAAAATAGTGTATAATGATAATGGTTTTCTTTAAATTTCATATACTTTACAAAGTGCCTTCACATTTATTTTCTCATTCAGTCTTGACAGTATCCTATTAACTGTGACTAAGAATGATTAACTTCTCTACCTATCTATAAGATATAGGGATATCATTAATACTAAACAGGCTTTGGATTGCTGATGCAATGTTATTTTTAAAAAGAAGAGCTATATTTTCTAGAGCTTTTAGTTAATTGGTATGTAACCTGTCATGCTCTCTCTCTCTCTCTCTCCCCCCACCTCAATAAATGTAATAATAAGTCTAACTTGGGTACCAAATTTTGTAGGTGATATGAATAACATTTGCTTGAGTATGTTAGAATTTAACTCATAATTGAGAATTAGCCTAATTCTTTCTTTGCATCCCATCCTAGTACTTTATTAAGATTTGCTCTATTTCACGATATAGAATCCTCAATCCCATTGTGCAGGCATTTTAATTTTTTTAAAATGAAATTTTCGAAAGTCATAGCAACATCAATCACCTTATAAAAAAGAATGCCTATCAAAGATCTCCTAGATTTTTAAAACCAGCTGCCTGATTGTTAGTGGTTTGTACACAGGGTAACTAAACATAGATTTCAATCTCTAGTTGAAAAAATAGTTTACCTTACCTCCAGAACTGGTTGTTTATGAAGAAGTATGTTTTTGAGCTGTAGGAAACAGCTGCATCAATTGCTCGGACACTGCTTGGAAAGCCATAGTTTGAGATATCCTTGGGATAGCCTTGCTGAATGTCATAGCCGCTCAGGGCCCAGTATTGGTTGCCTGCAAATGATTTAGGTTATGCGTTAGATAAAGTTCTTCCATTCCTACAAAATAATGTGGACCACTTCTTAGCCTTTGCATAAATTAATAATAGAAATGAAAATGGGACAAATAGTCTTTAAAAGATAAAGGTGGTAAAGTGAAGTTCGTTGGGCTGTGATAGCCCCAATGGTTCCCCAGCTCCTATAAAAAAAATTCTGACTTCTTAGCTTGACATTTAGGGCCTCATAATTGGATGTCTTATCTCATGTGACAGAGCTTAAGTTACAGCTTTGGAGAATCTTAGAAAATTACATCTGAGATGAGAGTGGAGAAACATTAAAAGTGGCCTATTAATGTTTTTTCATTTTGTAGATGAGAAAACTGAGGCTCAAGTTGACACAGTAGTTAGTGACAGAGCTGGGACCTAACCCAGGATTCTAGATAAAAGCCTGGCCAGCATAACACTCTCTCATTGGCTCACCTTCTCTGAACCTGATAGGGATCACAGAGAAGTCCTTCTCCTCCCTTCGGAGAGAATTAAAATGAGATGAAAACTCTAAGCACTCACCTTTAAATAGGAAAACTAGGTCTCTGTCATAATCCTCATAAGCAGCCTGTATACCACTCGGCAGTTTTGGCCAGAATAGAGAAATAAAATTGAGTTCTACTGTTCGTAGCTGAGGATGCCTTCTCCAGAAGTATCTAAGGGAACACAAGAGAGAGAACCACACACAATGTAATCTAAGTAGGCAGCTTCTGTGAGTTTTGGGCTAGTACTGGCCCTCTTAAGATTGCTGAGAGGATATGGCAACATAATGAATGCAAAGTTTCTAGCAGTGACCAACAGATGGCCCGTGCTTTATGGTGATATTATCCATTTGGTGAATGCTTTACTATTTTCAGAAGGGATCATAGGAGCGACCTTATCCGATTACATTTTTGCACTGTTCTCTCCTCATACATTGACAAGACTTATTTTAGTCTCTTTTATTATTGTTCCTACAATAATTAAAATTTTAATTTAAAATAATTAAAATGTTATTATTGTTCCTACAATAAAAAAGAGACTAAAATAAGTAGTCTCTTTTATTATCGTTCCTCTTTTATTATTCATATTCCTAAATGATGGGAATATTTAGAACACTTCAGCAAAAACAATACAAGTACACTCAGCCTGTGATTACATAATCACAAAATAGCTGATGGAATATTGAAAAATTCAATCACTTAGATGATTTGCCCTGCAGTTTATTAAGTGATAATTTCCATTTACTTGACTGAATTTGGGTGGAACTGAATGATGCTTTGGTGTCAGATGAACCTGGCTATGGAGTTCCCAAGCAGCTAGAACCCATTTTTGTTTACGTCACCACAAACATCTGAATGTTCATGAATGTTTCAGTTTTCTTTTCCTGGATGTTCCAGTTACCCAGAAAACACTGTACATTCCAACAAGATGCATATGTGTAGAATTCAAAGGAAAAGCTAAGTAATGTGTAATGTGTGACTTAATTAGAATCCAGTTCTAAGTTATGCCAAAAGAAGCCAAAGGAAGGAATAGTTTAATCTTATACTTGTCTTTAAAGAAAAATATTTCTCCGCGGAGTGTGGTGATAGCATCAAATGTCAGACGGGGGTCACAGGTTGTGGGTGTGCTTGGTCCAGTTGGTTGGATAGGGTTCTTTGAAAGACCTGAAAAAAAAAAAGGCTTTTTATAAGCATAAGTCCAGTGTGATTTTTTTAATTGTGTTTCAGTACTTCTCAGGATGGTGAGGGGTCTTCACATGAGGAGAAATGCTACCAGGCTATTACACAAGGCATCAAAGTAACTGCACATTTGGCCCTCTTAATTTTTTTTTTTAAATATGAGTGATAGTGATTTTCAGAGACAATTCCAGGTTAAACTGTGAAGTAAAGAAATTAGAATTCTATGACCCCTCACTTAAAATCCTAATCCCATCCTTCTCCCCTCTCTTGCTTCCTCTTTCTGCTTTTTCGATCACTTACTATCCAGTTTCTACTTCCCCACCAAAATCCAGCTTCAGGAAAGGAGCTGATATCAGTCTTTTACCTCTTAGCATAAATCTAAGTCAAATTTTAGCAATATTTTAATTTGTTTTCTCATTGTAGAATGAAGGGCTATACTAATAGTTATGAGAATTTAAAACATTGGTGAGCAAAGGAAAGAAGTGTTTTGGGGGGGAGAGGAGCTGGGGAATACAGTTAGAGTAGGTCTTGTCATTCCTAAAAATACTACGGTGAAAAAGTTCCCTAATCGTGGTGCCCTGGCACACTTGGTTTTATAATGCTGTCCCATCAGAGAGGGCAGAACGTTTTCCCCAATTCCACTCCACTCCACTCCACTGTCTTCCATTCCACTCCTCTCTATTCCACTCCCTTCAATACTTTAATTTTAGAGCTACAAACCGCTTCTCTGTTTTCATGTTCTTACTCACAGCCACTAGAGGGCAAGAGAAATGCACTGGTCTTACCCAGATAGTGTGTACTTATAACAAGACCAAAGGCTTCTATATCCCTCCCTGGAAAGTTTGTCATGTCTTTAAAAAATGTTACTTTCTCTCCATACTCCATTCCCATTCCCCTCCTTACCCCACAGACAACCATCTAAATGTATTCAATATATACCTTTTTGTTAGCATGTTTCTTGAAAATGCCTGTCTTTGTCTAAGTACATTTTAAAGTTGCGTAGATTCATATTTTGTGTAATTTGATTCATACACTGTGTAATATGTATCATTCTGTTTCTTTTCCATGAAGTGCAATGTTTTAAAGACCGGTCAATGTTGTTGCCATATGTTCATCTAATTTAGTGCTTCTCACTAAGTGCACATCACTTTGTGGCATGGATCCAGCACATTCTACCTGCACATTCTCCTCCCCATAGACTCCCAGGTGCTCTCCAACTTCTATCACCACATAGAGGGCTGCAACAAACACCATTGGCATGCCCAGGTCTCACCGTGTGCTGCAGTGTTCTTCAGATGACCTTACCATAGAGGGCCTGAATGCCGTTGATGTCATCTTGAGGGAGTGAGTAGGTGCTGGTGTCGCTGTAAGCGTAGTTGGGATACATCAGAGCACCCGGGTCAGAGGAGTGAGAGAGTCCCAAGGAATGGCCAAATTCATGGGCAGCAACAAGAAACAAGTTGTAATCTGAAATGCAAGCATGTGTGGTTAATGGCTCCAAGTGTATCCAAGTGTGGTGGAAATGTCCTCTCAAGGAATGTGGCTTCTAACCCAAAACTGCCTGGAGATATAACTCTGGAGATATAGCCTGGAGATATAGCCTGGAGAGATAGCCCATGTCTGTCTTTCTCTTTTTTCCTTCAGGTACCTGAAGAAATGAAGATTAAAAGGAATCAATGTAGGCATTATAGGTTGAGATTAGATGAATGTGAGCTTCTTATGAAATCTTAGAATCAAGAAAAAACTGCCTTTATTCTGATTCTCGTATTTAATCGATGTGGACCTGAGGCTTAGAGAAATGATGGCAGAGCCATTCTGAGGTCTTGTGACTCTCAGAAGCCCTCTCCTCTTGTGCAGCCACTCATACTCCTCTCCAGTCTCCCAGGCCCTCAGCCCCATTAGTAGAGTCTCAATAAACAGAGAGTAAGATGAAAAGTCTGCCAGGCAGCAGAGTAGCCTTAGATGCAGAGCTGATTCACTTATCACCCATAGCCTCACACCAGCTCTTCCTTGATTCTAAGCTCTCCAAGCAGCTACCAGAAGGAGACAAACCCTCCCTCTTATTGCTCCCTTCTCTCACCTTTTAACTTATACGAACATAGTGCCTTTCACAACTGGGAACTTAAGTACTTCCAAGGCTTGTACTTCTTATCAAATAAAGCCTAAGAACCTTTGCTAAGTCCAAGGTCCCTCTGCTTGGCTCCAGCAGATATCTGAGGGCTTGACTTCTGATGTGACTCCTTCATTCCGCTAGTCTATGTGCCACCTCACGAACACACTGTGCATTTTCTCACATGTGGACATTTTAAATCATAGTTGTAGAGTGCTTTCTATATGCTAGGAAGGGTAATATAATTTAATCCATTTTATGAAGTATTGTCAGAAATATTTTTACAGTAAGGAACTGAAGCCCACAGGTTTTGAATATCTTGTTATTAGTCTTACAACTAATAGGTGGTAGAGCTGGGGTCAAACCCCAGGTATGATGGCAAGACTTGTACTCTTACCGCAGTGTTCAACTTCCTGTTGATAAGTAGCCTTGTAAAATTCTACCCATGCTCCAAGATTTGCTTTCTTGATCACTATATCCTTCCATTTTGAGTGCCTGGAGTACCTTGAGAGGGGGTTCTGGGGGGTTATTATGACAAATAGTCTGGAAGGGGAGATAGATGCAAGAAGTTGAATGCACAGAATAATGAGAAGAGCAGCTAGAGAAGGAGAAACAAAGGCTGTTGGGATTCTGAGGAGGAAGGCCTCATTTCAGGCTGACAGATAAGACAGGTTGGCATTCGAGATAGCATAGGAAGAAAGAAATTTTGAAAGGTGGGGTTTGAGGTGTGGGGAAGGGTATTTTAGGAAGAAGAAGCAATGTAAGCAAATATTGAGAAATTGAAAAGCACACGGTGTGATCTAGGAATAGTGAATGCACAATGTGTCTGCTGTATGTGAAATATGAAGACAAGTCATGAAAGATGAGGTTGGAAAATCACCAAGAACCTTCAGCACCAAGTGAAAGTATTTGGACATTATTTGGTTCAGAAAATGTAAACACTGAAAGTTTTCAGCAGGGGACTAATTTAATCCCAGATGGGCTTTCCAAAGACAAGCCTTGCTGAAGTATAGGGGAAAATTTGAGAGCAGAGATTGGAGGTGACCAGGCTAGGTGGGAGTCTGGATCATTTCATTCAAATCAGAGGTAATGACCGTCTACACTAGTGGGGAGAACAATAGAAATGCAAAGTAGTGGAGAATGTTATCTGTCTTTGGGTACATGCAGCGCCTAGCACAGGGACTTAGGTATAATAAACACAATATGTATGTTGAGGAAACGGAGGGAGAAACAAGGCCAAGAAAGGTAAGAGTTTCCTTTTCTATTATTTTCTAAAAGATGCTCTGTGACATACTGTCACCTCATGGCCTTGTGAAGTACCACATGGACTGGGTATACCTGTCCTTATCTTCAGTTCTTCCCTTCAGTTGGTCAACTCTTCTTATTCTGAGTCTTCTGAAAGGGATGGTTTGCTACGTAGGAACATATGATTGAAAAAGAGCTAGGTGAAGACAAAATAACTAGATAAAAAAGAAGATGGCTGCTCTTTTCTATGTAGGAGGGTTTTCTAAATGAACTCAATTATTTCTGAATTTCCTAAAATAGGACTTTTTTCAAACATCATTAAATTTTAGAATATTAAAAGAATAATAAACCCTAAGACAGTCAGTGGTCAGCAAACTTTTTCTGTAAGGATCCAGATAGTGAACATTTTAGGCTTTGTGAGTGATATGGTCTCTGTCACAACCACTCAGCTCTACCATTGTAGCATGAAAACAGCCATAGATGATACATAAACAAATAAGTATGGTCCTGTTCCAGTAAAACTTTATTTACATGAACAGGGCCAGGTAGGATTTAACTATAGTCTGTAGCTTTCTGATTCCTGCCCTAGGAAACAAGGTCAGTAATTAGCCTCAGGATTTTTTTTTAAAAAAACCTAAATTGACTTAGTATCTTGAGATAGCAAAAATTTAAATGGTCAGTTTGTGTGAGTTTGAAGTGTTACAAAAAAATTGTGTGTGTGTGTTTGCATGTAAGGGTAAATTATAATGTGGCAAATGTTTATTCAGAAGCTGCAAGTTGACCTAAACTTGGTTAACTTACTTTCGGGGGTTTTGGTCCATGTTTCTTCTGCATCAAAATGAGCATCTCCTCCAATACCCAGACCTGGCTGAAAGGCGTGAGCAAGGATTCCATTGGGTCCATCAAATGGAGAATTGTCACCATGAGCTGAAATAAAACAATTTGTATTAGGCCTTTGCCAAGTCTCATGTTAGTCAGAGAAAGCAAAATTGAGCATGACCGCTTCGAGCTCACCTCTTTGGGCAAAAGCAATATTGATGTCTGCTTCTCCCTGCGAGACCTTAGTGAAGGTCAGCTGTGATGCGTTACTCCAGACTTCAAAGGCTTTCTCAATAGCTGCTTCCACATCAGCCTTTGACAGTTGAGGGGTATAGTTAATAATCCTTCAAAATGAGAATATATGTGAAGGGCTCATAATTGTTCAGAACAGCAGTCCATCAACAGATTGTGTTTCTCCATTTTGGAGTGAGTTACATATGTGACAAGCTACCACTGGAGAGGGTATAAGGAGGGAGTACAGGGCTCAGGGTTGAAGACAGACATGGGTTCTGGACAAGTTACTGCATATCTTTAAACTCAATTTCTTTATTTATAAAATTAGGATAGTAAAATATTACTCCTTTCATAGGGTTGGTGTAGGGGATTAAATACATGTAAAACATTTAGTCCATTATGCGGCCAATAGTAGCATTCGATAAATATTGGGTATTATTATTATTATTATTATTATTATTGGCTGCACAAAAGCTGGGGCTAGTTTCTCTCCAGCAATGATAAGGATTTTGGGAGTGTTAAGTGAGTTCTTATAGAGGCTGTCACATTGCCATAGTCTTCCTTGGGTTATTAGAGAAGGAAAACAAAAATGGTGAAGAGAACCCAGGGGATGTTTACCCTTTTAATCTCATACTCATTCAATAGAATCTAAACTCTACAAGGGCAGGGATATTTATTTATTTGTCCTGGTGTATCTCCAGTCCTGGAACAGTGCCTGGCACATAATAAATGCTCAATAAACACTGGATGAATGAATGGATTTTGAAAATGGAAATGTCACCTGTAGGTCAGGTCAGTTTGTTTCCACTTGGGATTTCCTGGTGTTAACAGAAAACCGCCATGGTCAGGCACTCCACAGCGAGGCTTTTGCATCATCTCCAGAGTTTCCGTATTTGGCTTCCCAGTCACATTCAACCCAAAGAATCGCTGCATTTCTTTGAGTGTTTCAACAATCACACTAGTGCCATTTTTCCTTTCAAATTTAGAGCTGTTTCGTGGCAACTGGTAGAAGTGTTCTAGGTAACTCTGGACAAAGACAAATATGTAAGGAAGGTAACTTGCTGTGGAATTACCTTTGATTCTCGGGGCATTTTGCATTCTTTTTAAGTTTCTGCAGACTTATAACAGTCTAATAACCTGATAGTCACAGGAACAAAAACATTAACTCATAGGTTGACTTTGAGAGAAGAGTGCCTATTGGAACTTGCTGAGATGACAATTCAGGTCCTAGCTCATCGCATTGCTTCTCAAATGAGAATTGACAATTTCAAAAGAACTCAAACCACAGCACCACTGCCATTAGCATTTTGTCCACCTCAGCAGCAATTTGAAAGGGGAGATACTCATTAGGAAGTAAAGGTTCTGAAGGGCGTTAATCATAAGACTTTTTCTTTCACCTTAAGCATCCTGTGAACACCTGGCACTTTGCAAGTGACACAGGACAGAGAACTTCCATGCTCTCAGATTGGTTTGGGTTCAAATCTAAGTTCTGCTACAAATTGAGTTCTTGGACATATCATTTAACTGACTTAAGATTCACTTTCATCTCTAAAGTGGAAATAATAATACCACTTTCACGGGGTTGTCATGAAGATGAAATGAGATAATATTTATGAAATATTTAGCAGAATGCCTGGTACAGAGTAAATACTCAATAAACTCTAGCTATTAGCCCAGAGATTACTATTACCATTGTAGGAGATATTTTTAAAAGGTAAAAGAAACAAAAGAAACAAGAATAATGCTTTTCTAAAACCGTAATGCTAAGAAAATTGTGCATGACAAATTTGTGACAGCCTTCTCTTGTGTTTCTTAAAAATTGGGCCTGATGTTCATACTGTGAAACAATGGAAAAAAACTACTGGTTCTGCTTTTATAGTGCTTCCAAGAGTTTATAAACAGCCCCATAATGTGGTGTAAAGAAATCTGATTTACTCTAAACTGATTTTTATTCCTTATAGTTTCCCATCCTCATGTGCCCTTGTACACCTGGCATTTTTGGCTGCAAAGACAAGTCATATGGAAAGCACTAGACATGTATTAACCAGATTGCAGATATTCTAGAAGGGAAAATCTTAGGTAAGTAAAAAAGAAAACCACTTAGTTTTGTAATTAAAACCATTCCTTCTAAACGTATTCCCCAGCTTGAGGCAGCTTGGCAGCAGTATTTTCCCAGGGTCTGAAGAACCTAGCTTGTTTTCATGCCTGGTTTTGAGAGAATCCAACTTGGAACCCTCCAAATCACTGAAACGAGATGTTCAAACTCAAACAAATCACCCACAAAATTTCTTTCAGGCTGTTTTTAACTAACAAGAGAACACAACCAATGTAATTTCCTAATAACCAGCAAATCAATTAACCACCCACCTAACTGTCAATTTACCTGAACAACGTGTATACTTTTCTCTTCTTGGAATGTAGAAGGTACTGGAAAGGCCTTGGAAAACTGCATGTGGAATAAGAGCAGAAGTGGAAGCATCTTTCGTCTGAACATGGCCTTTCCTCCAAACTCTGCTTCTCTTGGCCTTCCTCTCTGCCACTCTGGTCCTTCCCCTGGTGGGTGCCCTGACATTTACAGCATCATGTGTTCCTCACTGCTCTCTTTTGGTCCCTTATAAAGCCATGTCCTAAACAGTTGCCACATCAGGAATGTGAAGAAACACAGGTTAATTACACTCTGACAATTTTGCAATGTTATAATGTGATTTAGTACCCCAAAATGGAGGATTCTTCCCACAGGAAATAAAGTATTTGTAAACTTGCTACTCTTTGCTTTGAGGGTTTTTAGTAAGATATTTACTTTTGTAAAATTGTCTGGTCAAGGAAAAGGAATAAGAGACTAATCCCAAAGTTAACGAACAGCAGTTATCTACGGGTTTGCATTTGTGGGTTTGTAAGATGCTGAGGCTCTATTAATTTACTCAGGGGGATATTGTTAGCTTAGTGGCGGGTATCTTGAGACTAAGGAGCCCAATTTGAGAATCTCTGTGCTTACCCACCCTTGCTGTATGTGAGGAGAGTGTGCCTGGGCGTGTTGTGACAAAGCAAGATTTGTATGGGGGTCTTGGAGCAGCTTCTGGAGGATGTGGTTTTGGCATCGATGTATTAGAATATCTATCTCCAGCTTATGAGCTGGTTTTCCACAGAAAAGATGAAGAAAGCAATACTGATGATGATAATAATAAATGTTTGCTGAATATTTATTATGTCCCAGACATACATACTGTACAAATATTACCTCCAGTCATCCTCATGTGGCCTTGGGAGGTCAGATGAAATCAAATCCAGAGAAGTGAGATGATTTGTACAGGTCATATGCTCAATTTGTGAAGGAACCAGAGTTCAATCCCAGGTGGTATGTTTAGAGAGACTGAGCTGGCAGCTGCTATATCTGGCTGTTCTATAGTCTCCACTCGAATGTCCGACTGGTCCATAATGGAGCAGTAGCTCTAGGCCTGTGACAACTGGGTTATGTTGCCTGTGTTCATGGAGGAGACCAGAGGGAGAGAGAATGAGATGTCGCATGTTCCCTAGGGAAAATGACACTGAGAGAGAATTTGCAGACAATGTGGCTACTTACGAGGCTATATTGGTCAGGGCCCTTGGGCATGCTTTTCAAATCATGTCACCTCTTCCCACTCGCTTTGACTCTGCATGCATGTAGGTCATGTTACCATACAGTCTTTGTATATATTCATTTACATATATTTATATGTATTCTGAAAGGCAGATATCTTGTATATAAATATATGTCAACATGTATGATATGTAATGTATATGTCACATAATGTCAATAATGTCTTTGTTTGAGATGCCGGGGTAAGTAGTTCAGTTCCCTCCTGCTGTTTCTTACAATCGTTGTAAACAATCTAAAGAAGTGTGTCTTGGGTTAGAACATATCTGGGCAGAAGATTAGTGTTCATATGTAGATTCCTGCATTCATTCAAAACACATTTCCTGACATCGCCATATGCCAGGTGCTATGATAGGTAATTGATTGTTAAATATAAGTTAATTGCAATTCAGATGAAATGCTGTGGGAGTCTGGAGGGAAAAAACAATAGTGGTGGTGGAGGGTAGGAAGTGTGGAATCAAGGAAGGCTTCATGATGGGGGCAGAATTTGAACTGGACCTTGAAGGAGAAATAGATAGTGGACATGCAGAAATGTGGTGATCCATTCTTGTACACATGTGGTAGCATTTCCCCTCCAACTTGTTCAAGATGTTCTAAGGTCATGATCATGTTAACCCTTCCTAGGTGCACAAGTTAGTCATAACGTGGCTTCCCCCACATTAGGTCTTTAGTGAAAAAACCTTTTCTTACTAAACAAGAATGCCTTAACATTGATCTACACTATGTTGAATTATTTTGAAGTACCGACTTGTTTACAAGATTTATAAATACACTTTCTTTTGAACATAATGGTGAGTGATTTAGATAAGAATTTAACACTTTGGTGATCTCAGTTCTTTGGCATTGGTATAAATGTGTTGAAAAACAGAATTGTTGGGTCTGGATCCCTGACAATAGGTCCAGCCACATTTGTTTCCAGGGCCTCTGGCTTTTGCTTTCTGAATCTTTTCTTCACAACTAATCACTACCTGCCTGCATGGTGTCTGTACTTCACCCCTTTTGATGCCTGAAACCCAGAATTCTTGCAGGCCCCCTTCCTGACCCTCCCGAAAATCCTGATCAGCTATCAGTCATTTACACTTCAGTGTGAACTTAGGGGCTATTTCCTTTCAGGTCAATTTCTTACTAGGAAAAAAACCAAGCAAACAAAATTTTTAAAAATAAAGGCATTGTTCCCTATAAAATGAATTTCAGAGCAAGTAAGAAGATGAAGAAAATTTAGTTTCGGATAGAAATAATACAATCAAGGCAAGGAGGATAGTTCTGTTTCCCTAATGCCACCACCAGTAGATAGCCACCTAGTCTGATCATCTGATGTGCTGGTCCACAGCAGAGATAACAAGTTGTATTTTCATAGCTCAGTTTTGCTTTTTAGGGTTAAAGAGATGAAACTGAATGCATAGATATAGTTTGTCTTTTTTTAGTTAAAGAGAAAAACAAAAGAACTGGTCTAGCCAGTTGGGATGAACATAGGTAGCTAGGAAAGCTGCCTGGAAGTGTTTGTGTGTGCTTGAATCTTGAAGGATAGGTCGGAGTTTGCCAATAAGGAATGTGAACCAGTAGAGGAATCAGCATGCACTAAGCTCAGAAGTATACCCAGTAAAGTATATGGCTAATTTGATTTATATAAGCCAAGGCAAAGTGTCCTTTGCATTAGGCATTTTTGAACTTTGATGATTAGGATGATATTTATACAGTCTGATCAAGTTAACAGGGTGATTGTTGGGGTCAGTCGTGGAGAAGGGTAAAGAGCATTGGACTTAAAATTATACAAACTGGATTAAAATTGTAGTTCTGCCACTTCCTACTTATACAACTTTTAGCAAATCATCTGGATTTTTCTGAAGCTCAACTTCCACATCTATAAAACTGGTACATTAATGTCTCCCTCTTATGGCATCGAGAGGATTAGATGAGATAGTATACGTAAAAGCTCTGCGTAAACCCTCTAATGTGGTATCCTTTTTGTATGATGAATGTGATAAAATTATGACCATCCTAGTTCATGTGTCCATTCTGTGAATTGAGTTAGCAATGTTGAAAAGGTCCCCTTTTAAGAAAGAGAAGTACTTTAAAGTTAAGCCACAGAATGATGAAGTAACTTCCATACAGCTTGAAGCCAGGGAACATATGCCTATACTTACACACCCATTGCACTGAATCTAAGTGGTTAAGTTAAAATTACACAAACCAGCATATATTAACCACTGTGCTAAGCTGGCAATCTTTACTATCAAGTGAGAGAAATATGTATGTTAGGTGTCTATACTATGTAGGACTCTGTCTAAGACATCCACTATCTATTATCTTCCTTAAGCTTCATAACAACCCAAGGAAGTAGGGGTTATTATCTATTATCTCCATTTTAAAGATAAGGACACCGAAGTTCAGAGATCTGATTCAAACTTACTATTCCATTTATCCTTCCTAGTAATCCTCTTTGTTCTCTCTGTGGGGAAAAATTTAGAATAAGGCAATGATTCCCAGTCTCAGCTCTACATCAGAATCTGTATTAAAAATACAGATGTGGGCTCCAATTCAGCTACTGAGCCAAAAGCTTTGAAGTAGGGCCCAGGCACATACAATTTTAGAGAGCACCCCAGGTGGCTCTGAGAATGAGTTAAGAATCTCTGTTGTAAGAGAAGATAGAGAACATACAACAAGAGAGGCAACCATCCACACCTTAGGGTTTCTAAGAGGGAACAAGTGACACCAAATTGGGGAGGTCAGCAAAGTCTTCATGGAGGAAGTGGCCCTTGAGATGAATTTTGAACGATAGATTGAAGTTTTGCATCGAGATCGGAGTGAATGAGGGTGAGATTGGAAGAAACAAAGAACAAGGGCAGAGAGATGAGAAACCTTGAGTTATATTTAGGGATTAAAAAGGTTCTAGGTGATTAAACACAGAATTTATAAAGAGAAGTAGGTTGACATGGTAGATTGGAACCAGAAGGTGGAGGGGCAGAAATGGAACATTAAAGGTCAATAGCATGCAGTCATTGTTGGTTTCTGGGCTGACTTATAATGCTAACCTGGCCACAATATCTAGGACAGGCTGAGGTGGGGAGAAGCTGTAAGTAAGGAGAATAATTTAAGATTCAGTGAAAGTTCCCAAGGATCTGCCTTTGGAGTGAATAAGATTCAGTGAAAGTTCCCAAGGATCTGCCTTTGGAGTGGCCACAGGTCTTCCTCCATAAAGAAGAGAGTCTCACCTCTTCGTGCAGGGATGGATGGTGAAGAAATTAGGTTGACAGGGACAGGAGGGAACCTGGGCCATCGCACTGCACATCTCCAGGGGTGGCCATTTATGTCACAGACATAGACTGGGGAATCCAAACTGGATATCAGTTATCTGGATAAAGTAAGAGCTGTTGTCTTGGGGATGGCGGGTAGGAGCCACGTTAGTGCCAGGGCTTGAAGAAATTAGAGATGTGGTAGTGAATTCAAAAGCTGTGGTAGTAAATTCAGCAGGCAGATGAGGCCAGTAAAACATGGCTGAGCAGTTGTGTTGGCTCAGGCAAGTGAGAAGGTGACTACGATTAGCAACAAGGGTACAATCCTTTGCTTGCTTATTAGCATCAAACGTTTTCATTTATTCCCCCATTTTAACTCCCCTCCCAACTAGAGAACATTGAAGATAAGACAGAATGGAGAAAATGACCCCTTGGTAATCATTAACTGTCCACAAACCAGCTCGACAGAGACACATGAGAACAGACCATTACATGATAAGCATTTCCATTCCAAGCTGCTCTGTGTTTCTGGAGGAAGGAAACTGTTGACTTAATTTGCCAAAATTCTCTTCCTTCCTCAATCGGTCCAGCTCTGTGGCTGAGATATTTCATTTTTCTTCAGCTGTGTGTTTTCTAAATTTTCTCCACTCTTTCTTGTCTAACTTCATGCCCAGTTATGTCAAGAGATGACATTGCTTCCTATCATAGGTGCAATACCTCATTTTCTCTCATTTCCACCATGAAAAGTCTGATTTCCCTTATCCAAGGCTCCCAATAACTGTCCTTTAGAGTGTCTACAGATCTCTCTGTAGTCTCACACCAGTACCTATCCGATTTATACATTCTCTCTAGTCTTTTCTCCCCTCTCCATCTTTGGCACCTTCCCCTCTGTCTAAAATGCCACCAGACTTCCTCTATTAAAACAAAATAAACCAATATCCTTCTGTCTTAGGATGACCTGCTCCCAGTCCAGTTCCCAATATGACTTTCAATGCCATGAACATATCATGTGACTATTTATGGAGCAGCCATTGTAAGTTAGGTGCTATAGTATGGGCATACCTCCTTTGATTGTGCTTTGCTTTATTGTGTATTGCAGATATTGGCGTATTTTATAAATTGAAGGTGACGACGTGGCAAGTCTGGGTCTTTTTTCCACAGGCTCAGATGATGGTTAACATTTGTTTAGCAATAAGGTGTTATTTAATTAGGGTTTGTACATTGTTTATTTTTTAGATAATGCTATTGCACACTTAATAGACTACAATTTAGTGTAAACATAACCTTTATGTGCACCGAGAAACCAAAAATTTGTGACTCCCTTTATTGCAACATTCACTTTACTATGGTGGTCTGGAACTGAACCTACAATATCTCCAGGGCATGCCTGTAAATACCTTTGCAAAGTCACTTTCATGTAAATCTCTTAAAAATGGCTTTTTAAAGCAATACAGAAACTGAGGATCATAGAGGTTAAGTGAATTACCCAAGTTCACACAGCTAGCAGGTATGTAATGTAAGGCAGATTTTGGCATCCAGATTAGGTTTCATAACTCTAACACCTAAGCTTTTTCCATTAAAGCTCAACAAAGTCATAGAGTTGACCTTTCACCTTAGTAGCTTCTTCAGTTTGAATGTTATACTAAGACACCATAGGCATATTCCAATCCTTCTTTCCTTCCTCCAAATTCTACAAGTGTGATTGCTTAGTACATGAGAACAGAACTTCAGAGAAGCCTGTGATGGCAAGCCTGAGGGCCCACATGTGGAAGAGAAGTCTGGAGACCTGGGTTTTACCCTTCTCTACCATCTACCTGATCTTGTACAAATTCCTTCATGACTGTGAGTCAATTTTACATCCCCAATTGACCACTTACTGTTGTGGAACCCTGAACAACTCATTTAATATCATTAAACCTCAGTTTCCTCATGTATAAAATGGTCTTAACAATAGTACCTATATTGTAGAAATATTGTGAAGATTAGATATAGATATGCGTGAAAAACTTAATACATGGTACAAAATAACAGATAAGAATTACATTTCTCTGACAAGTGGATAGGAAAGTATCTCACAGGACAGCCATGGGTTCTAAGGAGGTAACAGATGAAAAGCAGTTTATAAACTATGAAGTGTTGTTTAAAGTATTTATTTCATTTAAAAAGTCATTTATTTAAAAATATTTTAGTAATACAGGAATACATTGCTAATTTTAAAAAAAAATTTCAAACACTTAGAAGTATGAAAAATAAATATGGAGCTCCCTAAGCCCTCCACCTCACTTCACTCCCCAACTTTAGAGGTGACCACTGTTAACATTTTGATGTGTCTCCATCCAGATATTTTTCTTTGTCTTAATGCCGAAGACTGCTATTTGTTACAGAAGACGTTTCCAGGACTATAGTCTACCCCTAGTGTAAAATGTCAGATGCTCCAAGGCCAAAATTGAAAAAAAACAAGGCCTAAATCAATCAGAATTATCAGTCAGTCAGCCAAGCTAGTGCTGGTCATGCCCAAGTAGACCCAGTAGAGGGCAATCATAGTCTACTTGAGCTGTGAGCTGATTGGTCAGGTCAATAGTCTGAAATAGAAATGTAAACACAGATGACTATTATCTTATTTAATAAGGATGAACCCAGGGCTTGAACAAGGCAGATTAGTTGGAGAACTGGGCAGTGGAGACTCAGCTAAGTAAGGCTTATTAAAATGTCCAGTCTGTGGTAGATGAGAATACAGAATGAGAAATTCCATAGAGTGGCCACAAAGTCCCTAAACCCATAATTTGTCCTCCATTAATGAAAGATTATCTTCTTAATGCCATATCGTGGCTAGCAGTTTTAGAATGTCACTGATAGGGCCATATGCAGTCACACAGTGGCCATCACACAGCTTTTCTTTTTTTTTTTTTAACATGTTTATGCATTTATTTATTTTACTTTATTTTTTAAATTAAGTTTATTGGGGTAACGTTGGTTAATACAATTATATAATTTTCAGGTATACGTTATAATTTGACATCTATATATTCTATTGTGTGTTTACCACCAAAGTCCAGTTTCCTTCAGCTACCATATATTTGATCTCTTTACCCACTTCACCCTCCTCCTACTCCCCTATATTTGACCCCCTATACTCCATCTACCACCCCTCTCCTCCCCCACCCCCTACCCTCTGGTAACCGCTAGTCAGTCCATGTCCATGAGTCTCTGTTTGTTTGTCCTGTTCATTTGTTGCTTTTAGGTTTATATCCCATGTATAAGTGATATCATGTGACTTTCAGCTTTTTCTGTCTGACTTATTTTGCTTAGCATGATTATCTCAAGATCCTTCCATGTTGTTACAAATGGCAGTATTTCATCTCTTCTTATAGCTGCGTTGTATAAGTTAATTTTT
>NW_006432669.1:9285786-9288757 GCF_000325575.1 Pteropus alecto
ATAAATAGTTTATATATACATATATATATATAGTCGTCCATTTTCTTCTGCATGTACTTTATCTCCGTTCCCCTTTGCGAGTTTAGATCTTTGAATCCTCCCCTTTTCAGTCATTGTTGTCTCAATTTGTCCCTATGTATGCTGAATGTTCATTACTATCTTGTTATAACAATTCATTTGTTATTATTTAAGCTATAATGCCCTGTTTTTAGTAAGGGTTGCACTCCTCTGCTTCTATTTGCCTGATAGTCAGTTTACTCCTATCTTTGTCATTGATTTTTGATAACTTTAATACAATGTGTTTTGGTGAAGGCCTTTTTGCGTTGAGATAATTGGGTGTTCTGTTGACTTCTTGAATCCAAAGCTCTAGCTCATTTCTTAGATTTGGGAAATTCTCATCCATTATTTGTCTGAAAATGCTTTCTAGTCCCTTCTCCTTTTCCTCACCTTTGATAATGCCCATTATTCTTATGTTTTCTCTCCTGATAGTATCAGCTAGTTCTTGAATTTCTCTTTATTTTTCATTCTTCGGTTTCTCTCTTCTTCCTTCTGATTTATTTCTAGATTTCTGTCTTCGATATCACTGATCCTTTCTTCCATTTGATCGACTCTATTTCCCAAGCTTGCTATTTCATTTTTCAACTCTGCAGTGTGTTCTTCATCTCCAGAAATTCTCTGTGTTTCCTTTTGAGGGCTTTCATCTCCTTGCTCTGCTCATTTAGCTGTTTTTTCAATTCCTAAATTGTTGATTTGAGTTGTTTTGGATCTTACTGAGTTTTTTTGGAATTACCATCCTGAATTCTCTGTCATTTAAGTCGCGTATTTCTATGTCTTTAAGCTTATTCTTTGGAGATTTTTCTCTTTCTTTCTGAGATGCCTTGTCATCTTGGTTGTTCATGGTGTTTAATGGACTATTTCTCTGTCTGGGCATTAATGGAAGTGTATTCTGTTGTTTTTCCAGAAAGAAGATTTATTATATAAAGGTCTCTCTTTAACCTGCTGCAAAGAAGGTGCTTTTCTTTTGGTTTCCAGTAGGTGGTGTCTGAGCCTCTTGAATCCCTGCATTATACAAAGCCTAAAAATGTCTTTTATATTTTTTTGTAGATATTTAATCCCACTCACTACTCTCAGTTTCAATTCCTGTCAGTGTTTGCAACAGTTTCAGTAGCGTTTGCTGAGATTCCCCTGGGGCTCTTGGAGGATATGGGGGGAGGGGCCCTCTTGGCAGGGAGTTTGGAACTGCGGCTCAGCCTTGGTTTTGCAACTGGGGCGGGTAAAAACCAACTGTTGTTTCTCTGCAGTCCTGTCCCACTTTTCTGTCGTCTGCCCTGATGACTGGACCCTGCTGCCCAACGCAGGGTGCTCACTGCAGTCCAAGGCAGGAATGTTCAGGGAACTCGCTGAATGAACTCACTCCTCCTTCTCCTCTCCTCCTCCTCCTATAGGTAGCTCCAGCAGCTGTGAGAAGCAGCTTCTTTATTTCTCCCAGTCCACCACCCGACACCCGGGGTTCTGACTGTGGTAGCTCTTATACGCAGATCCCACGTTCAGACGTGCTGGTGTGCAGTTTGGGTGTTTTTTGTTGAGCTTCAGAGGTTCAGCTCATTGTCGTTTCAAGAGGAGAGATCTGGAGACGTCTCTCACTCTGCCATGTTTCCGCCCGGGTCCCTAAGTCGCATGTTTATGTGTTTAAAGAGCTCAAAATGATAAAAGGAAAATCCAATTCATAGCTAATTCTTTTCCTTAATTTTTCTAGAGAAGACTTTTAAGATTTGTATTTGCTCTTGATGAGTAATCTTATGGAGGCTGTGGCAAGATTTTGGGAAAAGGATCTTCTATAGCAGTCTATTTACACAGGTTATTTGAACGTACTTCACAGCTTGTCCTATGCTATTTGCCACTGGTATTGAGGCAACAAGATAGCACATGAGCACATGAAGCTTTACTTGAGAACAGATTCTGAACAAATTCAGTGTATTATGATTGGAGATGGATCTCATATGTAGAGGAGGGTGCTCCCTGAAGTCTAGACACGTCATAATATGTTTTCATATTTATGAAGGCAAATGTAAGTATTAAAATATTATAAGTTTATAACCCCAAATATTAACAGTGCTTACTTATTATTGGGTGGTAGGATTACAGACGATTTCTGTTTTATTTTTGGAACATTTAGTATTTTTCAAGTTTTCTTTCATTTTTTCCCCTCCCCTTTTCTTCTTTCCCTTCTCTTCCCTTCCCCTCTCTTTTCTATTTTCCTTGTTTTTCTTGGTTTTTTTGAACTCAGACATTTATTTTGTTAATTGTAGCCCTCAGTTCAGGACACACTATCCTCATTAGTCTATACAGGACTCCTTTTATTATTTTTATCACTGTTTTCCTCTTTAACCCAAACTGCAGCTGAAATGCTCTCCTCTGCCTAATGTACTTAATATTATGCTTCTAGTTTTCCTTCCAAATGTTCACTTAAATCTGCATGTATTCTTGAAAAACATATAGTGTTGTTTTGTGAGTGGATTTAATTTTTTCATAAATGGCCTTGCACTTTACATTTCATTCTGCTTCTTAATTTTTTGACTAATACTTGATTTTTAGTCCATGTTGCTCTGAAGGCATTCTAGTGAATACTTTTCACTACTGCATGATATGTACATGCATACATACATATATATATACATATATACATACATATATACATACATATATATACATATATATGTATATATATACATATATATACATATATGTATATATATACCTATATATATACTCCAGCCCCGCAGAGCCATATGTAATCTCCACTCACAGTTCACTGTCCAAAACTAATCACGTGGCCTCAATCTATTGCAATTAGGCTACAAAGTGTAATTCTCCTATGTGTCCAGTAGATGGAGAACTGGAAATAATGGGGGAGAGTATTAATCATGAACACCTGATGGAAAATAGAATCCATCACTCTAGGAAGTTCCCT
>NW_006432669.1:9288796-9332911 GCF_000325575.1 Pteropus alecto
ATTTATTTTCCTATAGATTACTTTTCCTAATCACAAATTTCATATAAATGAAATTGAAATACATCCTCTTTTGCGACAGGCTTCTTTTGCTTGGAATAATGGTTTTCAGATTAATCTATGTTGTTGTGTATGCTCATTTTCATTTTTTTTATAATATTGTATTACATGAATATACCATATCTAAAGTTGGACTACCATGAATAAAGCTGCTATAAACATTCTTGAAAAATTTCTTGCGTATTTATGTTTTCATTTATCCTGGGAAAATATGTAGAAGAGGTTATAGAGTAGATAAATACTTAACTTTATGAGCAATTTTCTTACTGTATGAAAGTTCTAGGTGTTCTAGCTCTTCATAAACATTTGGTATTGTCAGTCTTTTTAATACTAATAATTTTAGTGGTTTGTAGTTAATACCTTATAAGAATTTTATTTTCTTGATAACTAATAATAGTACTTTTATAATGTGTTTATTGGCCATATATATGCCTTTTTTTGTGAAGAGACTGATTTGGTTAAGACTTCTGTAGATTTTTAATTGGATTATTTGTCACTTTATTATTGATTTGTAGGACTTTTTAATATAGTCTAGATAAAAGTCTTTAGTCAGATATATGTGTTACAAAACCTTATTTCCTCTGTGATCCCATGTGTTCATAGGACAATCCGTTTCCCAGGCCTTTTTAGATGGGTTACAGCCTGGGTCCTTTCTTATTTATTTTTGCAAGTTTAGGGACTGAGATAGAATTGAAGCACCTTAGGACATGATGCTTAGATGGGGAGTTGCCTTTTAAAAATATTCTTAAATAGTGCTGAAATTCCATCCTCTTCTGTAAATGGATACAGCCAGGTTGAGCATCATTTAGTCCCCTACCTGTTATCACACTATACCTGTCCTTGGAAGACAAGGGACTTGTAGGATTGAGTTTTAAAAGGACATAAAAAGCAGAGGCATCCAAAAGGCACCTTCTTTCCATTACCATCTCTCCTTGATAGGGCAGAATGTGGAGCTCGAGATAAAATTTGAATCAGATTTTTAGAGCTTACGTCACTTTAGGGATGGTATAGTCTGCCACAATCTCATAACCCATTACACCCGGACCCTTTATTATTTTCATGCCAGTGATGCACCCACCCGTAATTGTTTTAAGCAGCCATTGTGTCTCCACAAAATGGAGATAAAGATAGCACCTACCTCTAGATTTATTGTGAAGATTAAATGAATTGGTATACACAAAGCACTTTATTCTAGAATAGTGGCTGGCACGTGGGAAGTCCTTTGTAAATGTTAAGTGTTATTTATTGTTATTATATTATTCACATTCTGATATTTCTAATATTTTCTTTTTCACCAGGTATGGTGAAAATATGCAGTCTATGCATGCAGATTATCTCAAGGAGATAACATGACTTCACTGGAATGGACAAAAAAGCTGATGCTGTTTTCCAAGATGAAGGTAAAGACCATGTTCTTGCATTTCTGGTGTGCGCTGTGTGAAATTCAGCATTTACAATCTCTGTATCTTGATCTTGTATTTCTGAAGTCACTAGGAAGCTCCCACAACCCAGAGGAACAGCAGAAGCAAAAGGTGGCTGGGTATGCTGGCCTCTGTCTTTCTTCTCAGCTGAAGGAATTAGATAGCTCTCTATTTCCTGCTGTTCCAGGTTTCAACCTGCAGTCTCCCTTTTAATTAGGGTTCTTGCATCTTCAGAAGAGCAAAGGTTGTGTGATTTGCATCTTCTTTATTTGCAATGTGCTGTCACAACACTCATCAGAAATTGTACATAAAACTGGTTAATCTTTTGCCTTTGCAGTCTCATGATTATGATCAAACAGAACATCAACAAAAGTAAATACCCCATCCCACACAGTGTATTCTCTTATTAATTTTGTGCTGTCTTAAGAACAGCCCTTACTATCTACACTATAATGTATAACACTTAGAACACTCCATGGGTTTTCAACACATTGGACTTTACTACTTGACTCTATTGGTCCTAAACCACTCCTGGTTTCTGTGCGTACTTTCTTCCTGAGGGAGAAAGGAGTGGTTGGTAGTATATGGACCACTCCTGCTCTTCTACCCTGCAGGACAGAGAATTGGCTCTGTAGCTGGCTTGCTTTTACAGGTGCCTAGGAATTTTCAATGGGTTCTTCAGCTTCTGGACATACTTTGTTTTTATAGCCACCATCGACTTCTTCAATCACAGATGAGCTTGGGTTAGAGAAGCCACCTGGTCCACAGGGCAAATGTCAGATAATTCATCGCTGAGTTTCGATCCTGCCCAGGGCATTGTGGTACCCTCTGAGGTACTCCTTTAAGATCTTTGGATGGAAGCTTAGATAGAGCTGTGTAAGCAAGCCTCAGTCTAATTGTTATTTGTTTGTTTTGGTTCAAGTTTTATTTACAAAATAAGCACAGGTATGAAAATCACTCAATGACTTTAACTATTTAAGAACTTTTGTTTTAACATTATATATAATAGAGACAGTGATATTTTAATGTCTTGAAGTGGCAGCTGATTGTTGAGTGCAAAACATGATCAAGATCTCGATCTTCTTCTACTGTCTACTTTGTTTGCTATATAACCTGTGTTTTACTGTCCAGACCAGGGGAGTAAATTGAGTTTACTGATCACATTTATATTGTTCAACAACAAAAGTATAACTGAAAGCTATTTCGAAAAGAACTATTTAGTGAGTTTTTTTCTTCTTCAGGGTAATAGCATAAGAGCTTAGCATGTATAAAATTTGGTCAAACTCTTATTTTCCAAGTCTTCTGAAAATTTGAATTTTATTTTCAAAGTTTTTAGTGTATCCTTTTAAATTAAAAAAATTTAAATTACATTTGACATACAATATTATATTAGTTTCAAGTGTACAACATAATGATTAGACATTTATAAAACTTACAAAGTGACCGCTCCGTAGCCTTCTTGCTAAGAACTTCTTCAAAAGTAAAATAGCTATGAATACGTGATAATTTTATTTGGATTCTATTAGAGCACATTTCTCCTTATGAAGAAAATCTTGGCTTTTGCTAAAGAGTGTTATAAAGCTAAATGAAAGAAAATAAAATCATTTGCCAAATCATTTTTTAATGAAGGGTAATGATTGTGAAATTTCAACATGGGAAGACTGTTTCTGAGAGGACCTTGACAGCAATCAGTCCATTGTGAATTTGTGTCTGTTCTGTCCAATATGGTAGCCACTCACCAATGTGGCCACCAAGCCCTTAAAATGTAGCTGCTATGTACTGATGTGTGCCACAAGTGTAAAATACACACCAAATTTCAAAGACTGAGTATGAAAAAAGGAATGAAAATATCTCAATCATGATCATTTATATTAATTGCATGTTAAGAGAATAATATTCTGAATATATTAGGTTAAATAAAATATGTTGTAAAAATTAATACCCCATTTACTTTTTTACTTTTTAAAATTTGGCTACTAGGAAGTTTAGAATTCTACATGAAACTTGTATTATATTTTTGTTGGACACAGTCGATCTCTTGATCCATATGATTAAAAGACTGGTTAGTTAACCATGATGATCATGGCAGAATTTATGTGGGCAGATGACGCATACATATCTCGTAACTTAGCAGCAGACATCTAAAAGCAGAAGTTGAGAAGATGAGTCTGTAACTTGGTTCTCAGGCCCGTGAAAGATTTCTTTTTTCGATGACTCTAAGTCTCTTGACTAGTTTTTTCCTTCTTATTGACTCTGCAAATTTGGATTGTTCCTAATAAATTTGCAAGAAAACAAATGTTCTTGCCTTGAGGACATGATTTTTTTTTTTAAGATATTTTATGGGTGCCAGAGGATGCCCTCTGTCATTCTTGTTATTAAGTACAGGCTCCATTTTTCTGGAAGTAGAGGAAAGTAGAGAGAAAGATTCTAAAGATTCTAAGGCACAGATTTTGCTTAGCTTGTCTCCTAATGAGATATTGTTTGTTTGTTTGTTTGCTTGGCTGATCCTTTTCTATACATTTAGGTTCTTGAGGGCAAATATTTTAGTGACCTAATGCTGCAAAACCACTGCAAAACTTAGTGTTCCAAAACAATATAGTTATTTATCTGTCATGATTTGATGGCTGATGAGGTCTCAGATGGACAGTTGGACTGGTCTTGTTTGGAGTCTCTCCTGTGGCTGAAGGCTGAAGTCCAATGGGGCTTGGGCTGAAACATCCAAGATGTTCCAGCTTCATCACAGGTGTGATGTCTTGGTAGAGAAGATTGGAAGGCTGGGGAATCCCTCTCTCTTCAGCATTCTCTCTTTCTCTCTCTCTCTCTCTCTCTCTCTCTCTCTCTCTCTCTCTCTCAAGTCTCAGAGCTTTTTCTCCTTTTCAGCAGAGTAGCCAGATATTCCTGCTACTACTTTTAACAACACTTTTCCCATAGATACTTGAACACATTTGATCCACAGAGGTAGACCTCATTTATTTATCCATTCCTATAAGCATTTGTCCATTCAACTGATATTTATTTATTATCTTCAGTGTTCAATCACTTAAAGTGAGGAGAAATGGGCCAGTAAATTTTTCATGGTACTTTGAGTTTGTACTATAAGAGATTTGTACTACAATTACACAGATGTCAGACATGAATTACTCTGGAGGACCTAGACAAGGCGAGATAGTAGAGTTAGTCTGGCCCCTATGTTTTCCAGTCTTCGTTAACCTTTATTCCTCCTCCTGGATTTTTGTCAGATCTACATTCTCACCTTTGTTCTTCTTTGCCTTTTTTAATTTATTTTATTTTTTAAATGCAATCTCTTTAAAAACAACCTCATTCTAAGTAGTAATATCTGTGGAAACATGGTTAGTATTTTGATTTCACATTAAATATTATCCCTGTACTATACACAGGCATCTTCTGTGCTTCTGAGAATTTGCTTTCCACCCTCTGGAAAAACTTTTCTAGCCTGATGGCTTCTCCTCCCTTCTCAGCAAACTTCCCTGAGAGTGTGAACTTGATAGGCAAAGTAGAGAAAACATTTATACTGGATTTTCCCCTCCCTCCTCTTTGGCATGTATCTCTTCCCTTTCCTTCCAAGTCCGTTTGATTTCACAGAATTCATGGGCTTTATAGATCTCTGCTCTCCAACCAGTAACTTTGATGTTACCTTGTGCATAATAAGGATGCTCCAGTTGTCTTGCAAGGCATAATGAATGAGTTCATTTGACCCTGTCCTGACAATTTAGTGTTTAACCACAACTTCCCCATCTCAATGGGATATCACATGAGTGCAAGCTGAAAAAGAGAAGTGAATTAATTTCTCAGGAAAAACAAAATCCCCCTTTTCACACAGGATCCCTGATACCTACAGAGTCACGAGACATCAGGAAAGGAGGTATTTTCTAGGACAGGTGGAATACAGGCCACGATTTCCCAGCCCAGGAGCTCTCTTCTCACTAAGGAGTACACTCCCTGGCAAGTGGAGGCTGTCACCCCGTTCTGGTGTTTCCAGCCAGGGATCTCCAGCCTCACTCAGCAGCCGCAGTGGTAAGAAAGGAAACCCCTGGTGAACTCAGGAAACCATGATTATTGTTTAATAAAGAGATCTAGGGGCTATGCAGTGTAGTGCTTGGCAATGACTATTTTATGCTGCTCAATACTTTACTCAAACAGCTTCCCTGGTGATGGTTGCAGCTAGAATTGTTTGAAATAACTGGGGCAAAACCCAAGTTAAGTACTAAAACATTTGAACCCAAGGAATCACGGTGATCTCTCGGTAAAATTACAATTCTCAGATGTTATAAAATATATGGACAAAATAATGTTGGTTAATAGAGGCTTCGAATTTTTGTTTGTATAAACAAAGTAAGTAAACATAGACTTTCCTCACTAATTTAATAAAACAGGTTTATGAAGGGTCTATCATATGAGAAACATTACGCTATGTGCTGGGGTTCCAAAAATAATCAAACTCTGATTGTATTCACAAAAGATGTAGTATATCACATGAAATGATTGCAATCAAAGGTGTGTTACCACGGTCCTTAAAATTCTATAGAAGGTTTGAGTATGATTTTTGTATGCTATAAGGGAAATAGTTTCTAGAAAGCTACAAATTACCACAATTTTTATAGAGGAATTAGGTTTTAGGTGGGCACACACACCAAAATTATTTATAGGACATAGAAAAAGAAATATTCAACATATAACAGTGCTTTCCAGGCAATTTCCCTGGTGTGTTAATTAGCTATTGCTGCATAACAAATTGCCACAGACTTAGTTGCTTGAAATAATACCATTTGAGGTATCCAGTAATGACTTTGGGTCTGAGGAGAGTTGTGTATGTGTGAGGAATGAAGCGGTTCCTTTATCTCATCTGTTTAGAAAACCAACACTCCCTCTGTGCTTCTCCTTTACACTCACACTACTACCTCACTCACAACACTTCTGTCACCAGATGTGTAGGGTTTTTCCACACCAAGCAATCTTTGGTGACACCACCTGGGTGTTCTACAATTTAACTCAATTCTGATACAACCTATTCAGGGGAAGAGAACATTATGTATATATTTTCTATTAATTCATACCATCCAAGCAGCATGTGAAAAAGCACAGGATTAGTTAGAGGACCTGTGTTTGATTTCCAGCTTTAACATTTATAAACTCTGTAAATATGGAGAAGTTTCTTAACCTACATGATACTCAGTTGTTAAAAAAGAAGAAACAATATTTAGACCATCTAATAATTATAAATATGCTGTTATAGACATGTGTTTTGTACATCATACTAATACAATAGTGACTAATATTATTTCTATGACATTAAAAATTTTCCCTGTAATCAGGTGTTATATGGTAATAAAAGGTAAACAGATATTCATGGAAATGTAGCTCCTTTTCTTGATTCATGGTTAATATCTTCTTGCTCTAAAGAAGGAACATAAACAAAGTTACTAAAAATATGTCTACACGACACAACCCCTAAGAGATTGACACTCCCAATTGCTTCATGTAGATGCTGAATAGCTTCATAATCGTGGGCTCATAGGATGTTGAATGAGAGGCAGCATTTTAGTTAAGATTTTGGGATGAGGCAGATAGAGATTTGAAATCTGACTTTACTCCTTACTAGGTGTCTAGACTCAGTTCGGTCCCTTGACTAGAAAATTGGAATAACAACAATAATAGCACCCTGAAGTGGTTATCAGGAGAATTAAGCAAAATAATGTATATTATATACATGTACTTCAATATTTGTTACATAGTGTTTCATGAGTGCAGATTCTTTTTAGAGTTAAGATACCTTAAAAAATACCTAATTAAACCCTCTTACATTGGAAATGAGAAAACTGAGACCTTTAAATGTTGTTGTTTTATTTCTTAGTAAAACAATTGTGACTGATTCAAAGGACAAAGTTAAATCATTTTAAGAGGAAATTGCCAAAGGAAATGAGTCTTGAGAAAATTATTGCTGTGCAATGAGAAAGCAAATAAACACCAAATATTTTCTGCTGAATCCCCATAATAAACAAGCTGAATCATCTCCTTTAAAGATTTGGAGGCATTGCCTCATGGTGTGTTCAATACACAGTTTGGTGGGTGCAAGCCTCTTGCCCGCACCCAATGATATGCACATCCTGGTGCAGAGGTTCAATACCTTTGAAGGTTGCCTGTCTACTGTGGAGAGGGGTAGCTCAAATGTCCTGTTCTCTGCCAGTCATTCTGGTGGATGGTGAAAAGGGGAATCAGCAGCTCCTGTGCCTAGCGTGCACTTGCACCTCCAAATTGCTGGAAAGGAGCCCCAGGGAGAATCTGCACTTGCCTCCCAATTACCCTTGTGCACAAAAGAGTGTGACCTTAAATAGTAAATTTATTTACTTACTTATTTATTTATTTGAGTTTTTAACTTTTTAATTTTATTTTTTAAATTGATTACTTTTTTATGATGACATTGGTTAATGAAATCCAGTAAGTTTCAGGTATACAATTTAACAGTAAGGCATATATATATATATTGCATTGTGTGTTCACTTCTCATAGATTTCTTTCTGTCACCGCATATTTGACCCCCTTTAATCTCGAATACCTCCCTCTTTCCCCCTCCCTTCACCCTCTGGTAACCACTAGTCTATTGTCCATGTCCAAAAGTCTCTGCTTGTCCTGTTTATTTGTTGCTTTTAGGTTCATATCCCACATATAAGTGATATCATGTGGTTTTCAACTTTTTCTGCCTGGCTTATTTCGCTTAGCTTGATTATCTCAAGGTCCATTCATGTTGTCGTAAATGGCAGTATTTCATCTCTTCTTATGGCTGAGTAATGGTCCATTGTATATATGTACCATAGCTTCTTTAGCCAATCATCTATCATAAGACACTTTGGTTGCTTCCATGTCCTGGCCACTGTGAATAATGCTGCTATGAACATCGGTGTGCAAATATCTTTTTGGACATGAGTTTTCAAATCTTTGTGGATAAATACCCAGTAAAGGGATTGCTGGATCATATGGTAGATCAATTCTTAGTTTTCCACAGTGGCTGTACCAATTTGCAGTCCTACCAACAGTGTATGAGGGGTCCTTTTAAATTTAAAAAGCTTTGGAGGCATTAGGCTAAATGTAATAAATCAGACAGAGAAAGACAAATACTGTATGATCTCTTATATGTAAAATCTAAAACAAATAAACAACCCCCCACCAAACAAAAGAACAAGCTCATAGATAGAACAGATTGGTAGTTGCCAAAGGTGGGGGGTAGAGAGTGTGAAAAATAGGTGAACTGTTTTTTGTTTGTTTGTTTATTTGTTTGTTTTTAGTTTAAATAAGATAAATAAAGGCATTATTGGAACAATTGATAAAATCTGAATCAGGTATATAGATTAAGTCATAGAATTTTATTAATGTCGATTTCCTAATTTTGATCATTATTCTATGGATAGGTAAAAGAATCTCCTTGTTTTAGGAAATACACGCTGAAGTATTTAGGAGCAAAAAAGGGCATAAACAAACACACAAAGAAAACATATGGCAGGATGAGAGAGTGCATGAGAAAGGAGCTGCACTTTTCCCTGCTTTTGAACAGAGCTCTGCAGTTGCACTTGGCATTGGGCAATGCACATCATGTTGCTAGTCCTATTGCTAGATCACTGTTGGGAATGGAGGAAATGGTTGACTTTTGATTTCCACTAAATCTCCTTTTAATAGTCTAGTGTAGCCAATATTTAGATAGCTCATGGAGGTTCATGATAAATGATCACAGATTAAACCAGGTGGTTCCACAAATTGTTTCAGCAGTATCTGGAAGACTGATAGTAAAGCTTGTCCAGTAAGTGCAATGGCCAATGGGACCACTATACTTTTATAGATTTGGCTAAACCCTTCCTTTTTTTTTTATTTTTAAATCCCAATTTCAGAGTACAGCCAAGCAGAAATTTTTACTCTCCTGGAATGAAAACCAAGGATATTTGCCTTTACCAGTATATTATCATAATCTAGTGAGGTGAGACTAGGATTTGATAATCATAAAAACAAGTTATTGAAGTACATTAATGATATCATGATACCTATGATATCATCATGATATTACCAAATAGTAACAATATTTTAGATATCATAGACATCTCAGAAGAAAAAGCTCAGAAGGAATTAAAGATCATATATGCACTTGTATGACAAACAGAGGTTGACTGATAAACAGAACAAAAATTCATGGTTCATTCCAATGTATAATTTGTTGGGATTACGTGAGTTTGAACAACTGGAGACAAACCCCAAACTCAAAATTATATTATCTCTCATAGATCTTGCCAAAAAGCAGGAAGCTCAGAGGCTGGCAGAGTCATTGAGATTTTGGCAATATCATGTTCCTCAGCTAGGATTCCTGAGGCCCTTATTTATAGAGCCAGCAGAAAGAACTTTAAAATTGAGTGTGGTGCTGAGTAGAAACAAACATTAAAATGCTTGCAGAGCACAGTAGCATAGACCTATGTCTGCATAATAGAGCTTGGAATCTATCCAGAATGTTTGTTAATAAGAATGTCTGAAGTACTAGACTCGTAACTCTAAAATCAAGCATAGACTCAGAACTATTTGTAAACAACCCAACATGTGTTGAGAATAGTTGGAAAGTCCAAACGATTTACTGAACAAACTTTTATACCACAAACTATGAGGATGCAGAATAGGTGATGGCAGCAGTCTCCAGTTTTCCTTACCGAGGAACTGGAGATAAGCCTCCAGTAATGGAGCTGAGAAAAGAGTCTCTGCGCTGTCCTTCTTAGGCCCACTGCCATGTGTTCGTCCTGACTCCCACCCTACACCACCTTGTTCTGCATTAAAAAGTCGTCTTCTTCATTCAAAGCCCTTATTACCACAGCAGGTTTTCTTGCTCTGCTTTCTAAGAGTCAGAACAAGCTTAGCAATGTTTGTGTCTGCTTTTTCTGGTCAAGTTCTTTTGTGGGATCAGCACTTTTCTGAGTCCTAAGTTTTTAGGAAAGGAGTGTTAAAGCTCTCTTGGCAGAATTTCTACTAAAAATTGATTCCCCTTCATGTTGTCCCATGACCCCTTGAACAACCTTGATGCCTCCAGCCAGCACTGCAGCAATAGCTCTGATGTTACCCTTCGACCACACAGTGAGAGCCCAGGCTCATGTAGGTTCCCATACAGCGTATGTGTATTATTTCATTTGACCATCTCAGAGGTGAACTGACTTCCCCAGGAGTAGCAACTGAAAACCATCACTTGAATGCAGTTTGTCACCTCCTTCAGGAAGCCACCTTTGATTTCCTTTCCCTAAAACATTCTCTACCTCTCCCAAAGCTGCATTCATTCTCTTCCCTCTTGCTATAATTATAATTGCCAATCCACTAATGAAATGATCTGTTTTTCTGATTGTTTCCCAACTGAAATCACCATCAATATTGTCCATGCTTAGTAAAGAACTTAACCATGGTAATAACAAGAAGAAGAACATTTATTGCTCCACTACAGCTGGTTGTTCTCCAAATTAAATTTGCTGCAACAGAGTTTGTGAAAAGTAGGGGAGTCTTTCATTTTAAGAAGAGCTGAATAGAAAGTGAGAAAGTGGAAAATTTTTCTCATACTCTTCAGTTTGAAATACATAGAGTTGATTGTTCTACCTTGAGGGAAGAGTGAAAAGAGGGAATATATAAAATCGAGTCATTTTAACCAAGCTGCTAAAATTATGAACATTATGAAGCTTGAGGCATGAGGAAAGACTCCATTCTTGTTCAGACTAGCCTGAGAACTTAAACTTTTTTGAACTTTTCAGTCCTGCATTAATGCCTGGATAACCATCTGCATCTCCAGGTAGCCATCTAATTATCCCCTGGACTCATGAATTCAGGCCACCTGATTACCTCAGAAGGACGCACATATACATCCTTTACCCAGATCACTAAGACATGACCGGACCTCCCACACCCATCATCTTGACTGTCTGACATCTGACTGATAACCATCCTGGATCAATCTAGGGCTAAGAATGCAGGACTGATAATTCTCAAGAATGTACTTTTTACTACAAGAACTTTTAACTTTTCTTTCTCCTTTGGAACACTTCTGGGTTTTCCTTAGCTGTGTTCCCAGTTTGCAAACTCCAAGACCTTTGAATAAATCTCCATTATTTATTTCTAGCAAAGCCTCTAGACTCTTCTTGAGTTCCTTCAACAACCTCTATTTTGTATATTTAATGACTTTCTCTAGTGAAGATCACGGTTTCTCCTGAGCTGCCATCTCTTGTAACTACAGCTCTAACTACTGCTAAAGCTGTTTGGTGCCAGTTCCCTCTCCTTGCTGCTTCAGGCCTTATGGTGCTAGTTCCTCCATGCTTCTTCATCGTGATTTGTTGGTTTTCTCTAACCCAGCCCAGACTTTTATAGATTGTCTTTTCCTGAAATCTTCCTCACTTACCCATGGGCGTGCCATGTTTCCTGCCAGAACCTTGATTCTTGTAAGGATTCTTATAAAAGAGTTTTGATATAGTTTTATACCTTTTTGATACATTTCATGTGAAATCCAGAGAAAGATAATATTGTTAGCTCCTGAACCTTACTCATTCTAAATCAGAGCCCTTACTCCAATCCATCCCTTCCCCCTTATTTTTAGCTTAAAAAGATCTCAGCAAACTGTTTTATTTGGCTCGTCTTTGTCATATAATCCCAACGATTAGCTGTGACCAAGTGCCGGAGTACCATGGTAGGTAGACTGCCCTAGAACGATGTGGCTGCAGTGGGGAGAGGAGAGGTTCCCTAAATGAAGCAGGTACTTTTCCTAGCAGGAGAATGTGTGGACCAATCAGATTAAGCAATTTTGCTTGCATGCTCTTAGAGCCAACTGTGCACTTCAGTGTATTGGGGAACTCCAGAAAGATATCCCACTTTATTGTCCTCTTTGTTGCTGCCTGATTTTCTGCCATTCCAATAATAACTTTGCCAGCACAAAGTGTAAACTAGAAAGATTTATCAGTTTTTTATTTACACCTGATTATGAATAAGTTAAACTTATTAATGCAACAATGTGGAGGTCCTGAGACCACTTAGTAGGTAAGAGGGGGGATTTGACAAGGGCTGAGTATTCTCAAAAGGGGATGAGAACCCTGATGAAGTCAGTTTTTGCTGGGGGTATTTTGCAAGCTTGTTCCCTTAAGAATGACTAGAGTGGAATGTCTCCCCTACCACTGGTTTTCAGAGTGTGTGGAACGAGCGAGCCTTCAGAGAGTCTCTGGAAGTAGAGTAATGCCGCCCAGTGAGTCTGTCTTGCCCAAGTCTGCCTGTCCCAGCCCAGGAAGATTGGCCAAGGGGCTCACACGTCTTTCTAACCTCCTGAGTTGATAATAGTTGGCCCACTCAGCACCTCACTACCCCAAAGACAACCAGCTAAGCCTGATGGTCAGGAACACTTCAGAAGGTTTCATGGACTTTGTACACCTGAATGAGTCTGAATCATCAGCAAGAATCTTGACAGATGCTCATAAAACTATGAGATGTGATGGCTCCCTCCTGCAGGGTCTAAGGCATGGTTCAAAATAAAAATAAGTGATATAAATTCAATAGCCTGGGTTCCCCCTCAATCCATGTGACATACATTCCTTTGAACTTCTTATATATCTTTTTATCTTCCCACATAATTGCTTTGTAAATTTGCCTGCTTCATTTTAAACTGGAGGTATACTCTTTGAAAATGTGGCTGTTATAATAAAGCATAATATTGTTATAATAAAGCATGGCAGTTGGTACAATCACTTTGGAAAAGTGTCCGGTAGTATCTATTAAAGCTGAACATGTGCATACCCTAAGATCCAGCATTTCCTTTACAGAAATGACTAAAGCCATTCAAAAACCATTAGAATGTCCATGGGAGCTCTGTACACAATGGACTCCAATTGGAAACAACCTAAATGCCCTTCAAGAGTGGATTGAATAAATAAAATTTCGTATATTCACCCCATGGAAATCTATACAAAGTGAGAATAAACAAAAAATTACATACAAAATGTAGATTAAACTCACAACCTTGAGTGTCCCCTCAGCCTGGAGGGTTTTACTTTGCTTTCTAGCTTGATGGCAACATATGTAGGAAGTCAAGATCCCAGGGGACATCTGTGGTATGATAAGGGAGGCCAGTCCCTCACCTGCAAGAGAGTACCGTTTGGTCTCTTTGGCAGGTGAGGAAATATAGGGACTTATCCTCCCTAGGGTAAAATGGGGATGACACAGATGAGATTTAAGCCCAGCATGAACTGATGATTTGCCAGGCTCCTAAGCTCCAATATTCTAGAATTCTATTTTCCAATTTTATCCAGAACCAGTCCTACAGAACAACTGTTGACTAAGTTGTTTCTTTCTTAGATGTGTAAGAAACATTTACAATATCTGAGAGGTAAAAATAAAGATCTCGTTGGTTAATAGAAGAGGAGAAGGTATATGACAGCCTTGTGTCCCATCCATGGAGTATGTGTTCTTACTACACTTATTAACAGAACATCTGTTAAATGCTCAGTCTACAGCATAGTCATTGTATTAAAATAAATTATTCTAAAAAGTAAGAAACAGGCCCCAAATGAAAATCTTTATTAAACAGTAAATGAGACACCCTTGGAGACAGTCTCTACCTATTGCACGTGGCTATTTCCTATTTCTACTCAATGTAATCCAACAACATTTGAAGCAGTCCAGATAAATGCTGCATGACATGTAAAGAAGATGTCTGCAAGGGTCATCTTCTTTGGCCACTGGACATGAGGAAAAAATCATTTTGTAATATTATTATATAAAATTAATATATAAAATAATAATAATAATTTTGTAATAATCATGTAATTATTAGATTCATTTAAAAGGGATCTTTCTTCTCCATATCTCACCTACCATAGCCAGTAGTTACTCTTCAATATACGTGTCACCATCCTGACATTAGGGTCAAACTCAAACTTTGATGATCCACTGAAGAAATAGAAAAATCCTGTAAATATAGATGAGGAAGACAATGAAGCATTCTTCAAGAAAATCAATTTTGCAACATGCATAACTCAGAATAAGAGTAAATTAATAATGAATAGCAATTATTAAGTGGTGACTTTGTGCCAAGCACTGTGCTAAGTTCTTTACATGTTTTATTTCATCTATGCTTACAAAAAAAGCATATGGTGTTACTAATGAGGGAAAACCTGAAAATTAGGGTGATATTGCAATTTTTCCAAGGTACTATGTCTAACAAAAGATGGAGGATACACTCCATCTCATTTGTCTGACTCCAAAGCCAGTGCCCTAAAACATTAAATTGTTTTAGATTTATAAAATCTAATTGATAAAATTCTATGATGTTTTAAAACCTTAATGTATTCTTAACTTTCTTCTCAATTCATTCTTCTCCCAGTAGATCCTAAATACCAGCTTGGGAGGAAACTGGATCCAAGAGAATTAGGCTGATGATAAAATGCACTAAAGGCCACTTCCTGCTTTGCATACATTAAGGTCAAATTATTTTAGTCATAAGATCATCGTCTCATGAGCATTTATGATTCCCAAGCCCTGGCAGTCCTCTCCAACATTCATTCAGAACAAGAACAAGTTTTACTTTCCTATCTGCTCACTACCAGGAATCAAATTCTGTCTATTTTGAGCATATAGGAGGACTGTTGTTTATTTACAAATGAATTATGTAATACAGACAATTGCAGATTGCAACAGAAGACCAGACAAAGTCTCTTTGGATGGGAAAGGAGAGAATGGACAACAGGATAAAGGAAATATAGAGACAGAGGAAAATGACAACCAGCCATTAAACCAGTAAACCTGGCTCATACTTGGTTGTATTTTATGCTAACGTAGTGACCTGAAAGTTAATGGCTATGGTGTGAGGAAGTATCCTTTGATTTCATGTGTAGGTGTGAAACAGAGACTTGGAAATAATTTAAGAAAAACAATATTTAAACCAAATTTGCATAAATTAGAAAGTTAAAAATTTCAGGAATTTGGAGTTAAAAGGATATAAGATTGAAAGCCTTAAACATTGTATTGATTTTCCACACCATTTTGATATAAAATCCCCCAAAGTGTCCCCATTGCAATGAAATGAGTGTCGTTTACCAAATGCCTGTAATACAGCATTAGCCTTCGGTTCAACTCCTGGAAAGTCATCAGTTATCAGTCTGGGGAAGCCTTGCTCCATGGATTGGCTATTTTCATCAAATCTGTACCAAGTGAAAGAAATACAACTCAATGTTGTGCAGAGGCCCCATTACATGCAATGGTACATGTCATGTTTATGTTGTGGAATCCTGGACAATTCTCAAGTGATAGGGAAAGTGTTAAACAGTTTTTTGACTAAGAAATATGTGACTTTCCTGGACTTTAAGCTCAGCATATGAAATTATTTTCTCTAGAAAAAAGGACATCACACTGTTTTACAGAGGTCCAATGTAGATGTCTGAAGTCAATTTTCTAAATCTAGACACATAGAGCCCAAATGCCTTTCTGCCACAAATGCATGAAGACTGCATACACATGAGATGCAAAGTGATTTAAATCATTTGGCTAAAAATATACTTTTGGTTCTCTATCACACTTGCCTTGCAGCCCTTGTCTTTATAGCCTGACACAGCTAGGCTTCATATGGTGGCCATTGTATGGACATCTCACTCGGTCTCTCCTAATGCCTTTTGGTGTCTGGATGTATGACCCAGCAATCAGCCATTCTGAGAGTGGTTTATTATATATGGGAAGTTGAATAACTATAAGTTGCCTCCGTCATAATCAGGAAGTTTAAAGTTAGAGGAAGTTAGAGGATGGGAGTGGAGGATTTGCTTAAAGAAAAAAATAATTTTCCTAATTTAAGCTCCATACAAAGTCATTCCAATCACATATTACCTCCAGTATTTGTCCTCTACAAAGAAGTATGTTTTCTTTTCCTCATCAGAAACAGCTGCATCAATTTTCCCTATGGTTGAAGGAAAACCCAGGGTGTGGATATCTCTTGGATAACCTGCTTGCACCTCAGTTCCTCTGATGGCCCAGAACTTATTTCCTATTGAAAAAAGAAACCCAAAAAATTTTCAGTGAAGCCTGTTGGTTTTAGAAATAATTTTAGTGCATCGTTGTGAAAAAAGAGGAAGGTTTTAATTCTGACTACTAACTCAATGCCCAATTCAGAGCTGGTATTTAATAAACATTCCCTGAATGAGTGAACAAATAAATGAGTGAATGAATAAATAATTGAACAAATAAATGAGTAGATAACTCTGGTCCACTGCCCTTTCTGAGTCTTATATTTATTATCTATAAATTACAATGACTAGTACTAGTTATTTCTTATAATTTCTGGTGACTCCTTAACCTAAAAATTTAACTTAGAACTCTCTCTTAAGCTTCACAACAATAAGTCAATTACTTATTGAATACCTCCTTTGGGCATCTCATGGTCACCTTGTCCAGTCTGTGCTGCTTCTAAATAACTTAAGAATCCACACAAATTTGAGTGAATTAGCACAATGCAATCCTATCAGTCTCTCTGCTTTTACTTTGTTACATCGCCCCTCCTGTGCCAATCCTGAGTCCCTTCCTCACATCACTGCCAGGTTAACTAATTTAAAATGCTAATTAATCTATTGGGTATCTCTCTTGCTTCACCTGAACTGAATGACTTGTACCTGAGAAGTTTTATATACACTCTTACTTTTGTATAAATAGTTCCTTCTTCTTAAAGATTTTTCCATTCTTTACATACCCAGCTCCTTTCCACACAGCAAATTATTCTCCTTTAACGCTCATCCTAAACATCACTTCCTTTCAGAGATCTTTGCAGAACCCTGGGTCTGGGTCAAGTGCGCTTCCCTGGGATTCCCACAGCACCCTGGCTTCCCTTAATCCCAGCACTTATCATACGGTATTTTGATGACTCATTTCTGCTACTATCTCTCAAATATGAGCATTTTTTAGTTTTGACTTCCACTAACAAGCACAGTGCCTGGCACATTGCAAGCGATAAATAAATTACCAAATAGTAACAATATTTTAGAGGTGTATAACCTTTTACGATTTCCAATGTAATTGTACATTATTCCATTTAATCTTCATAAAAATGAAATTACTGAAAATACATTTTTAAAAATTCTCTTACAATTTGACATCTAAAAATACTCCCAAATAACTTATGAGTCAAGGGAAAAAATTTTTTAAATGAAGAAAATGAAAATACTACATATCAAAACTTGTGGGATGAAGCAAAAGCTGGGAAGAAAGGGATATTTACAGGCATAAATGCTTATATTAAAAAAAAAAGAAAGGCTACGAATTAAAAAGTTAAGTATCAAACTTCGGTTATTAAAAACAGTAACAGAATAAATTCAAAGAAAACAAAAATGAAGGAAATAAGGATATGGACAGGAAATAATTAAATAGCAAATCAAAATACAATAGGATGATTAACAAAGCCAAAAGTTAGTTCTCTGAGACCGTTAAAATTGTCAAATATCCAATTATCCTATGAGATTGATAGAGAAAAGCATGAAGATTCAATATTAGGAATGAAAAAGGGAACAAAACTTCAACAATAATTGAAATGACAACAAACTAATACTCTGAAAATATACTAGTTGATTTGAAAAAGGATGAAATCGACAAATTCTTAGAAAAATATGTAACAAAACTCAAGAAGTAATAGAAGCTCAAATAGCATATTACCAATAGAATAAATGAAAACAATAGTTTAAAACTAGCAAAGGAGCCAACAAGCCTGGATAGTTCCATTAGTTACTTTCTATCTCTACACTGATAGTGCATTATCTTATCTATTAAGGCCTTATAACGCAGGACATTTCCACTCATCTTATTTTTCAGTGGGAATATCTTGGCTATTCATGGCCTTTGAGTGTCCATATGGGACTAAAATGTCAAGATCCACGAAAAATATTTTGGCACTTGAACTAAAAATTCCTCGTGTCTATAGCTAAATTGGCATTCTTACTATATTGATTTTTTTCTATGTGAATATGAGATATCATCTATTTGAATATTTGAATTGAATATTTTAAAATAACACTTTTAATGTTCTTTGTACATGTCTTATTTAAGCATTAGCACTAGTCTTGCAATAATAAACCATCCAAAATTTATTATAATGGAGAAAATTCAAACTATCCAAAATTTAATAAAATGGAGAAAATTCATGTCTTGATGAAATTATTGCAATAAGATTTTTCTCAAGTCAAAAATTTTTATATTGTACTTAACCTTTAAAAATAAAAATGGTATCCTTGCTAGGAACTTCATATGCAGCATCCAAGTGTGATGGAAGAGAGGGCCAAAATGTAGAAATCAAATGAAGTTCAGGTTTGGGTCTGCAGAAGGATCTGCGCCAAAAATATCTGTAATGAAAAATTAATTACAGTTGTTATTCTCCTTTATATATTTTTTAAAGGAACATATTCTTTTCTTTCTTTCAGCCTACGGTAATTCACAAGTCCATATTACAACATTCTCCTTATATCAGGGTAATAAAATATGTGGAAAGAGATGTGTTGATGAAGTACTAATTATTTAGCATAGTATGCATTCCAAAAGTCTGTAAAACAATGTGTATATTATGTGTCCGTTTTGAAAAAGTAGCATTTATTCATATATTTAACATATTCATTGCATGTGCCAGACCTATTCTAGGCTCAAGTTATAAAAGTTAAAAGTTAAAAAAACAGATAAAAACCACTGCCTTCATCAGCCTTACTTTCTAATGACCAAGAATCATCTTTGTAAGTCTGTATAAATGATCTGAATAATTTTTAAAACATGGCAAAATGCAACAAAACCCAGATCTGAATGATTTTAAAATGTAGTGTAAATATTTTATTTAAAATCTGTGTCAGATTTCCTTTCTAAGCATTATATATCAAAAAGAATAGATAGAAAAATATAATTTTCTGGTCTGACCTGTCTTTAAAGAACAGAATTTCTCCCCTCAGAGTGCTGACTGCATCAAAGGACAAAGTAGGATCACACATGGCTGGTGTCTCAGGAGGCACAGATTCTGTGGGCACCACAGGGTCATCAGGGGAAGCACTGGGAGGTCCTAAAGGGAACAGATATGAGGATGCAAACATTAGGAGAAACGTGATGCTTCTGCCAATGCATATGCTTTCCGAACGTTCTCAGAATACTCTGAGTTGACTCGCAAATGTTTTCTGCAGCATTTTAAAGCTTTCCTGAAGATCACCACTGCAAAGCTACAAGGCCCAATTTTTCCAGCATCACTCACCATACAGGGACTGAATGCCATTCACATCATCTTGAGAAAGGCGGAACCGGGCCAGGTCTGTGAATGGGTTGTAGACTGGGTACATCAAAGCTTCAGAGTTGGCCGAGTGATAGAGACCCAGGGAATGGCCAAGTTCATGAGCAGCAACAAGGAATAAATTGGTCCCTATTTAAGAAATCGTAAATAAGAGTTTATTCCTTCAATATATGTACATTGCAGATGTCAGCTGTGTATTGTATTTGTTTACTTCCTGGAAGCACACAGGGCTTTTTCGGCCTTGAATTTGGTTAATTGATCCATCGATTGATCGATCACACACTTAATGGAAAGCCAAGTGTATTTCAAAGCTCATTATCGACATCAATCTTTGAGACAGTGTCCAACCATATCCAAATTCCCTCTCCAGCCTCAGAAGCCTATTCACTTCATGAGAAGCAGGTCTCTTTTCTTGTATTCTGGAGTGGAATGAACCTACTGGCTTAACACATCAATAAATGTTTCTCTTTATTTGTCAATGAAAAGCTAAACACAGTTTCGATGTATTGACATTGGCTGGTTACAGTCTCAGTTAAATGAATCATACATAGTTTATTCTTGTGAACTCTGAAATCCTTAAACAATCTTTGTGCTGTCATTTGCCATTGGAATATTGCCTGCATAATTTTTCAGCCTCATGATATTTATTCAGTACATATTGGGTTAAAATAATTAATAAAGATAAATGTCATAAGATCTGTAAGATTGATTTAAAAACATAACATGCCAAATCATGTCTAGCATTTGTCTCAAAAGAGATTTTGGCCACACAAGCACTAGTCGTATTCAGATTTTTTTCTTCATATTATAAAAAAATCAGAATGCTGAAATTGGAAGGCCTTGGGTAATTATGATTGACATACCAAGAAAGTCAATTTCACTTTTTAAAGTTCTCATCTCAGACTCTGAGGAAATGTTTCTTTGACAAAAAGAAGTTGTTAATCTAATCAAAACAAAGAATTTTATTCAGCACTAACCTCACATCTATACTCCCTACAGAGATAATGTTTGCATTTTGATTATAAATGGCAATTAAGTTTCAGAAGTAGTGTTATTTGTTTTAGCTAACTGAGAACTTTGGAAGCCATTCCTCAAAGTATACAGTTATGAACTGAGAAAATTTCTTCTACCTAAGAAGAAAAAAAAGTTCAGACATTTTATTTGGGGGTAAGGTTTTTCCTTCAGAAGGAGTCTATGAAAACCCCTCTTACCCTAGAGAGAGTAAAATGATATTCTAACCAGAAAAACCTAAACTAGAAACTAAGTTTCTGGAAGGAAATTAATTCTCCTTTAAGAATAAATAAGTAAGCAGAGGAAATTTTCCCCACTTGGATATAAGTAATATCTAGAGCACATGTTGGTGTAGATTCAATACAATACGTTATCCCTTGGATATCTGCAATTCGATATAATGAGAAATTGTCCTTAAAGACAGTTCTAAGATCACACAGTAACCATGGTAATCAAAGAAATAATGATGCTTCCTATATTGTGCTTATACTAAGACAGAGAACATAATTTTTAGACATCGAACATGTTTTCAATAACCATTAAAACAGCAATATATTCTGCTGGTCCTTTCCCAACTATAAAACAAACCAAAATCATTCTGAGGCATGTATAACTAACCTGATGTATCCTTTGTCCATTTTTCGTCATCATCAAAGTGAGCATCTCCATTAATTCCTGGCCCCGGTGAAAAAGCATGAGCCAAAACCATTCCTGGCCCATCAAAAGGGATAAAGTCTCCATGTTCTAATAGAGAAAATGTTTTTTATTGGAAAGATAGGTAATGAGAAACTTTTCCAATAAAACAACACCAGGTAAATGGATGCATCTCAAAATATTTTTGTTGTTAATGTTTGTGTTTGCTTTTTACCTCTAGCTGCAAAAGTGATCAGTATGTCAGCCTCTCCTTCATAAATCCTGGAGAATGTAAGTGGAGTCACCTCCTCCCAGACTTTCAGAGCTTTTTCGATGGCAGAATCAACAGCATCTCTTGGCAAATCCAGTGTATAATTCACAATCCTGTATGAGAACATTTGAAGAATTTAATATTTTCCCCGGAGAGAATCAATTGTGAAATCTCAGTATCATGTGAAAGCCTCCTGGGACCCATCACCTGTAAGTAAGGCGAGTTTTCCTCCACTTTGGCATGCCGGGAAAAGTACTGAAGTCGCCAACGTCGGGAACTCCGCACCTGGGCATGCGCATCACCTCCAGCGTTTCTGAGTCCAGCTTCCCCGTTACCTCCAACCCCAGGAACTTCTGCATTTCTTGGATTTTTTTAACAACAGGACCACTGTCCTTTCTTCTAACAAACTGTTTCACGTCTTTTGCAAGGTTGTAGTAGTTTTCCAGGTAGTGCTAATGGGATCATAAATACAGTTTTAAGGACTTCTTAAAATTTTTTTAGCCATTTATCCATTATTTCATGATCTATTTTAGTTATTACCTAGTTTATTGAAACAGAAGTATTATCACGCTTAATCTGATATTTTATTAAGACTCATTTTTTTATCTTCATACTAAAATGTAAATTTATTGCAATTTAATTTGTCAACGAAGTAAACAATTTAGATTTAAAAATTCAGGTTCAGCATATTTAAAGAAAAGGAAACCCTCCTTGCCATAATTGTGTGGAGAGTTTAGGTGAATATACATTTTTTTCCACTTTGCTAATATAGACTAGTTTCAAGACAATAAAGTGGAATAAGTGTTTTTAAAACATGACAAATAACATATAAACATTATTATCTGATATTATTTGGAGATCAAAATCAGTAATTCTTTCTCCTTAATTATTTTAACTAAAGAAATTCTAAAGCAAGAGTTGTTTTATGCATTTTCCTTCCATTGGTTATTTTTGTTTAGCACCTGAAGTGCTGCTACTATTTTATTGTATAGCTTTGATTAATTCTATCCCCTTTCTGTGCCTTTCTTTCCTTCTCTGTGAAAATGAAGGGACTTTCCACCTCCAGCACTTTAATATTGTCTAATTCTAAATTATAGCGACACAGTAACCTTCAATCAAATCATTCTGCTCTGTGTTGCAAAACTAACAGGCACATTTGTTTTCCTGCTTGGGCTGGCCAATGGCTGGAATGGCAGCCACTATTAAGTAAGTACCTGAAGGAGATCCAGGTTTGGGTCCTCTTCCTTCTTCGCTCCTCTATTCAGGGGATAAGCGGAGCAGACTGGCAGACATAACAGCAGAAGGATGGTGGGATGCTTCATTCTCACTGTTTTTACCTGAGGAAAACACCTTTGCCTGTTGGTTTCTGTTACCCTCCAGCAGCTACTGTTTTATAGGGTCACACGATTCATGCATGTTTTGTTATTCTAAATGATACCAGGAATGTTTACAAAAATTCAGTGTAAAGACGATATAGCCTATACCAGTAATTTCCCTCAACCTTCTAAACTTGAATTATGAAAGAAAGATTAATCTCCAGGAAGTGGTATTCTGTGTTGGTAAAGAGGAAAAAGAAATGTCTAGATAATTGATGTTTGTGTGTTTACTGAGAGCTAGCTGACAAGCCTGGTGAAATGTCACATGTTTTGACATTTAAAAACCAGTGCAATTTTCTTTTAAAAAGACTATATTTTAATCTTAAATATTAGTGTGTTAGGAATAAGTAAATGAATGGAAAGAAATTTTAAATACAATTATGGTCTAAATGTGGGAATTGCTGTCTAGGAAGATATTAGAAGAGATATTTTATTTCTCGTGTTCTTGTTTAAAACAGCTATTAGTAACTATCAGATGCATTTACTGTCCCTGGAGGAGCAATGTGAAAAGGAAGCCAGTGATGGAAAGGAGTTTCTGTAGAGAAAAGAAGGAGTATACTGGCTCTTCTCTGGTATTCAGTCATTCTGAATGGATATTATGGGTTTCAGAATTGATATTTTTATAGCAACTACTTCACAAAAACTTGTTAAATGAAAATAAATCAAATTGCATATTTGAATGAAATATTCCTCTTACCTTCTTCTTCATTTTTCCTTTAAAAAATCTTTTCATCTTCTTTTCTTCCTCCCTAACTACAAAGAAAGAGATGGATTGAGATTTGTAATGGGGAATGATTTCAAATCCTCCGTACCTAACCATTCATCTCTCTGTCTTTCTCTCTCTCTCTCTCTCTCTCTCTCTCTCTCTCTCTCTCTCTCTCTCTCTCTCTCTCTCATCTCTTTTTTCTCAGCCAACTATAGTGCTTTTTACTTAGTAAGTCTACAATAACAATTTTATCAAAATTAACCTATTACTATAGAACACCCTAAAATTCTTGTAGTATAGAATTATATTTTTCTCTCACTAAAGATAAATTAATTCTACTATACCTGAATTATGTAATTTCAAGGTGATGGAACACTAAATTAATGAGCGTGCAGGAATGGTCCTCTGGGTACCACCCACCACCTCTACTTTACTTGAGATAGACTAGACAGGATGAGATTTTGGGAACTGGAGGCTCCTAGATATCCAAGCTATGCACTGAGCCAGCTAAGTCAACCTGTGGCTTAATTCAGCCAATGAGTTTGGCCTACGACATGATGGGGTGAAATGAACTTCGGCTTGAAAATCAGAGGGAGGAGGTGGGTGGTGGCGCTTTACAACTAGACCCAGAGAAAGTCATCTGGACTTTGAGCAAGTATATAATTTCTGTGAGCCATTGTTTTTCTATCTATAAAAATGGGATGAGTGTAACCTCATTCACAGAGTTATCATGTATGCTTTATGCTGGGAACAACTCCTCTCTCATTCACTCCAATATCTTTACTAGGCAAAGCTTATTAGCTGGAAAAATTTGTGGCAATGCTCTCTTCAGGCACTTATTTGGCAAGCTCTGAGATTTCTCATCTTTGTCTGAGTCATAATTTTATTGGTGTTGACATATCCTGTTGATGGATCTTATGTGGTAATAATACAATAAAAGTTAATGTTATAGTAAGAGATGTGATTATAATTGGCTAATCACCATGCACGTGTCTCATGGGAATGATGTTGATGTGTAAGCTTAGCCTACATTAAACCATCACATCTGGAAAATATTAATGATTTGGGGCAGATAAAGCCCTACAGTTAGTTGTCTTATACAGTTAAGTAATTCATTACTTATGAAACTTACTGGAGTATGTATGTGGTCAGATGAGTAAAGAATGGTGAAATCTAGGTATACAGCTGCTACTGTATGCCAGGCTCTAATTGTGTGTTACTTATAATCTTTAGAACAACTCAACAGGGTAGAGATTAGAATCAGAAAAATTAGGTAATAAACTTAATGTCAGCCAGCTAACAAGTGGTAAGAGATTACTCAAACTCCTAATCATTAAAATTTATGTTCATCAAAAACCTCTTGTCTTCAACCTTGACTCTCATTTTTTTCCTCTCTTATCTTTCGACACTCAACTTGTTTATTTTGCCCATTTTTTGAAATTTACCCCTGAACTTGCCTTCAATTTACCTCCTTAGCCTACATTCTTTTCTCTCAACTTGATCAGCCTTTTCTTTTCATCTGTGTCTACCTACTTTGTCATCTGCAGCTCTTGGCTTGGGCTGCACAGATGTTATTCAGATAGAACATATGTCTACACTCATTACATCCTGTAATTAAGACTGAGAAATGTATAACAGTTTCTCATTTATAGGTGGTCCAATTCTTGGGAAAACTGGTTAACTATTAATTTTCAATTTCCAACAACTCCTGATTCTAAGATTACAGATATGCACACATGATCCTGGATCAGCTGTGGCATGATACTAACTATAATATTTTGTAACTTCTTTTTTTTGGAGAATTTGGGCCTTAGCAGGATGTGAGGAGGAAAAGGCAATTGTCATTTATTCAATATTTTGTATGTGGCAGGCTCTATGCAAGTAGATTTAGCCTTGTCCCTCTTATGACAATCCTAGGAGTTAGTATTATTTTCCTTTTATCAGAGATAGGGAACTGAAATTCAGAAAGGCCAAATCACTTGCTTATTATCACAGAGAGAAGAATGGCAAAGCAGATTTTCTGGCTTGCACTACAATTCACTGGCTAGAATGCTGCCTTTTCAAGACACATGGGACAGATCTAGAAAAAAGCTATTGCTTTCTCTTTTAGTAGTGTTAGGGACTAAATTCTCCAAAAGACCTCTAACTAGAAAAGCTAGAGTTTGGGTTAAAAACAAACAAAAAAATGCAAATAAGCAAATATGCTACTCTTCAGTGCATCTGGGCTCGTAGATAGGAAGAGAAATCTTCAAACACTCCTCCCAAATCACTCCACAACAATTTTCTGAGGCTGCATTGGTTTGTTCCAGTAAAGAACTCATGTCTGACACAGTAGCTGCAAAGGGAGCTACCTGCTAGGTAAGTTTACAGAAGCCCACTGTCATCCATCATGATGCATTTGGTTTCTGTGAGGGCTAGAATGATAAATCGAATTAGGTTATAATAGGGACCATCCTTCCTGTTGTTTTTAAATTTTTGATGCAGTTTGTGAAAGGCTTCTGGGATGTGATATTGTTTTTTGTTGTTTCTGACTTCCTATCTTGGCCAGAGAGTTTAAGAAGGAGCCATTTCAGGGACTTCCAGTTGGACTTTCCTACCATAAAGTTCTTACTGCACAAGTCAGGGAACCAAGAGGAGAGGTTGATCAAGAACATAGCCACAGAATGGGACCATGGACCCATTGGACCCACTGTGAGGTGACCTTGAGTCAGAAATTTATTTATCACTTAACTTCATAAGCTGCCTTTCTAAACTAGAAGAACAAGATGCCATTTCAAGACCTCTTCTGGTGTCAGTTCAGATCTAGTATCAATCTGTCCTTGAAAAACCTGTATACTCTTCTTTTCCCAGAACATAGCTAAATCTCTGTTATGGGGCTGAATTGTGTCTCCTCCAAAATTTGTATGTTGAAGTCCTAACCCCTAGTATCTCGAAATAGGACTATTTTTGGAAGTAGGGCCTTTAAAGAGGCAATTAAGTTAAAATGAAGTTATTAGAGTGGCCATAATGCAAAATAACTGGTGGCCTTATAAGAAGAGGGGATTAGGACAGCAACATATATAGAGAGAAGGCCAAGCGAAGACACAGGGAGAAGATAGCCCTCTACAGGCCAAGGAGAGAAGCTTAAGATAAAACCAATCTTGTTAACACCTTGATATTGGACTTTCAGCTTCCAAAACTATGAGAAAATAAATTTCTGCTGTTTAAGCCACCCAGGCTGTGATGTTTGCTATAGCAGCCCTGGAAAACTAATACAGTCCCTTGAAGAAGGATCTTGTGTGTGTGTGTTTGTGTGTGTGTGTGTGTGTGCGCGCGCGCGCGTGCATGCGTGTGTGTGTGTGTATTATCTATCTTCTCTCTATCTATCATCTATCTATCTATCATCCATTTATTTATCTATATCTATCCTTCTTCAAAGAGACCCAGCCTCCTCTTCAAGAAATGGTCTTTGAGTCTGTGAATCATTTTAGATCTGACAATGAAGTGAGAAATAAAGATTTTTCTATTTCAGTAGCTGTTATCAGCTTCCTGCTTGTCAGTTCTCCATTTCTTAAAATATAAGTTTAGTTGTACCTTAATTGACCATTCATCTACTCATCACTAGAAACACATGACCTATGAATAGTACAGATCAAGGCCATCTGCTAGCCATTCAAGCCTCTCTATCCATTAGAGTTGCTTTCATTCCCTTTTCCTCTGATGGTTAAGGGCTGCCACCTGCCCTTCACCATTCTGAAATTCCATCATACCTAATGACACTAGAGAGCCCCATTTCAAGCAACACCTCTTTCTGTCACCCCCACAGAGAACAACCACCATTATGTATCTCTGAGATATCAGTGTGTCCCCTCACTAGTGTTTTCCTTATAGGCTCAGTGAAGGAAGTGCTTTCTGGGCCTCCCCAGGGAGAAAGTCCAGTGATGGGTTCTCTAATCTCAAGTAATAAATCCATTCTATGGTTTCCATCTTCCTATGCCCTCTAACTCCTTCCTTACTATCATGCCACAGAAGTTTGGCGTCTCAATCCCGTACCATAAGACATCGTTGTGCCTAAGATCTGAGAATCCATGTCAGCAGAATATCAGACAAACTCTTGGTTTGCTTGCCAGAATATTGACGCTCATGAATGAGTGCAACAGGTTAATAAATTCTTCCCTGTCCAGCCTTAAATTCCCCCTGCCTAGTGCAATGACTTTAAGATACACTCCTACACATGCTCCCCTGATTTCCGATGATGCTTAAGGGCCAGATCCTCTAATTCCTTTGGTTTGTGATTTCCTGTTAATTTCCTAGAATTTGAACTGTGCTGAGACTTGATCTTAGTTATTTGCCTGAGAACAATGAGGAGTGAGGGAAACAATTTGGGAAGAGGACAAGCATTACCTTGTGAGGTATTGACCCAGAAAAGGTCTTTGTTGATTCTCTGTGAGAGGAGAGGTTGCATTCCTCTGGCAAAAAGGAGATACTACTTCTACCTATAGAGAGCTTTCAAGGAAATTTAGGTGTTCAAGATTTTCAGGTTTATCCACACATTATTTCAGCTAGAATGTGTTCAACTTTGCAATTAGATCTGTGACTGATTTTCAGCACATTCTACATTAGATACAGTATTTCCTTAAATGTTACTATTAATGTCTGTTGGCTTTCACAGTGTTGTGTCTTGAGTTGATATTTGGCTCCCCTGAGTCTATTACTTTCTTCTATCAAATTCATAGTGTAGTTAACCAGCCATCTCCTTACTTGTAATTACCTTTCCTCTCATACTATTGAAATGTCACAGCCACCCATTACCCAATACCTCACTATTCACCTTTATCTCTTCATGATCAACCACAGGTGAGATTCTTAGTAACTGTGATGTCACTACAGACCAAAGGTTATCCCACTTCCGGCACAAATAAACAATCTGGTATTCCTAGAAAACAAAGCCAAGACAAAAGTTTAAGCATAAGTACATATTGAGGCATGTGATCCAGAGGGCTGGATTGAAGACCATGAAGAGCAAAGCAGGAAGAGTAGGAGAGACAATATAAACATGAATGTCAACTGGATAGAGATATGAGAAATATGCTCAGTATGGGACCGAGGACCCACTTGAAATGCATCTTAGGGACTCCTTCTGAAGAAAGAAAGGGAGATGCATTTGTTCACTCATTTCTCTCACATTGGTAATATATTTGCTCCACAAATGATTATTCTTGTCAGTTCTGGGTTGTATGTGCATTTGTTCTGAGTGAGTCCCACAGCAGAGCTTGATGCTGCATCAACAGAAAAGGCAGAAAATCCTAGAGCAGGAAGCAAGGAACTTACCACACAGCCCCAATGAGAACAGCTGTCAGTTTAGATGCTGGTTTAGAATCTGCACAGAACTAGTCACCACTGTTCTGGCTGGACTAAAAGATAGATGAGACTGAGGAAGACTCTGAAGAAATGTCATAATCTCTATAACTCAGTAATTGCACTTTTAGGTTAGTAATCAACAGAAATGCCTATATATGTGCAGCATTATTTATAAAAGCCTTAAAATGGTAACAACCCAAAGCCCATCACAAGTGAATGAAGTGCAGAAGCATAATGTCAAATATAATAAAGCAGACCCAAGAGAATATATACTTGATTCAATTTAGTTCAAAAGTAGGCAAATTTAATCTAAGATGTTAGAACTTAGTGGTTACCTTTGGGAAATACATCTTGTGGACGCCGAGAGTCATCTTGCCTGGGAGGTATGCCCCTTTCCTCAAAACCAGACCTCAACTGATGACTAATTGACACAGGGGTACAAAAGGCTAGGCACCTCCTCTCAAAACAAACAAACTGTGATTCAATTTTTGCTCCAGAGCTCCCTGTTTATGACATCAGAGCAAACTCTGTCTTAGACCTATTTCTTTAGCATTCTTTAGCTTTTTCCTGCTCTAAAATGGTTCCTCTACTCCTCTTCCCCTGGAAGCACTCCTCCTCCAATGACCACATGGAAGAATTTCTGTTTCAGGCTCTGATTCTAGTGAACTAAGCTAAGACAAAAGTGAGCATTGATGACAGGGACTGAATGGAGCCTGCTTTGGTACTGGTGACGATCTATTTCTCGAGCTGGGTGAGAGTTACCTGGGGTTGTTAACTTTATAATAACTCATTGATATGAACATTTACAATATGTGTATTTTTCTGCATTTATGTTATACTTCATTATAAAAATACTTATGAGAGAGAGAGAGAGAGAGAGAGAGAGAGAGAGAGAGAGAGAGAGAGAGAGAGAGAGTTGGCCAAAGGAGAGGTAACACTGCTCTCCAAACTCTTGATTTGAAAACTGCCTGCCTCAGAATCATGAGTACTTCAAAACAGTCTTGACTCTCGACTTAGAAAGTCTGCAAACACCATGAGGAGCACTCTCTGAACTGCTCATAACATTCATGGGGCTTGGAAGCTACCTGCAAGTCTTCTACCTATATTAATATCCTCCCAAATTAGGCACGATAGACTGGATAGTGCTTATCTAGAAAACGTAGATTATGCAACAAAATCTAAAATCTTTGTGGAAAAAAATAAATAATAAATAAAATCTTTGTGGTTTAGCACAATAAAAGTTTATTGTTAAACAAAAATCTATTGAAGTTTTGGGTAATTGGAGTGGTGGCCCAGCGATTCAGACTTATTTGATATTGTGGACACTCTCTCAAGATGTGCTTCTACAATCAGCACTGCAGAGCGGTGCTAGAGAAATTGTACCAGCAATCAAATGTTTTCATCTGTAAATGATATTGGTCACTACTGAGTACAATCCACTGGCCAGGACTAGTCAGATGCCCCTGACCATCACACTCCTCCTACTCTCTGCCAGATGCCCGCAACTTAAGGGAGTTGGACTATGAGAGAATATAACCCTCTCATGTGCCCAGAAAAAGAGAAAAAAATGTAACCTCAGAAAACTCTACCATGCTGTCACTGCTTTTACCTAAAATCAATTTTAGAATTCTTATATTGGATGTGGGAAATAGACTTTTTCCACTTCTATATGATGTAAATTCCACAAGAATAGAGAATATTTGAACTTTTTGTGTTTCTTAATTTCTCACATGAATATTTTGTGTAATTGCTTACTTTCCATTTCAAATTTGAAAATTAATCCCTGTAAGTGTGGCTTTATAATCAGGAAATAACAATATCAAAACTTAAATATATTAGAAAATTTATAAAATAGTTGGGAAACAAATGGCTTTATTCCAAACATAAACACTTTATTTTCTATAACAAAAGTTGTTCGTTGCATTTTGGGATGATGCTAACTTGTGTCTGTTCATATGTTCTTGAATGGATTTTCTTCTGGTGAAGGCTTGTCTTTTTCTCTCTTGAGAGGACATGTCCATCACAGGGGCTGCTCTCCAGGATCAATGTCAGAGTCTTATACTTTGGAAAAGAGCTTCTCTCTTTGAAAAACTGGCCCATATGAATCAATAAGCCATGAACTTGACCTTCCTTAGCCCTCATTTGTGAAACCAAGTTATAATAGTACATAAAATGTTACATTCTAAATTATAAAAAATATGCAGAATAGGGGTAAGTAAGATAATACTTAATAGTTCTGTATTTTATTTAAAAATAAGGCTCTTTAAGAAAATGCCTTCTTTGGGCTGTTGAAATATATTTTTCTGTTTAACTTTTGAACAGAAACAGTTGATCACTTTTGTCTGCAGTTGAACCAGCTATTAGCTTTCTGGAGAGTCAGAATTCTCTTCGTTTTAGGATCAAATTTGTATTGTCTTGTTCCATGGAAGAAATAGAAAAATCCTAGAAATAAAACAAAAGAGACTTACTCCATTATACAAATATTTCTAGGTTTAACTTCAATTCTTGAAAAACCCAACTAATTTGTGAGAATAAATATTTTTGGCATTTCCTGTTGCAAATAACAATACTGATGCTATTCTATGACAAAGAAATAGAAGAAATACATATATATTCACTTACCATCTTTCTGGAAAACAGCATCGACTTTGTTGCCAATTCCAGGAAAGTCAGCTGCTATCATTTTGGGATAACCTGCATCCATGGATCGTTTATATTCATCATATCTGGTCAAAAAATAATAAAAAATGTCAGAACCATTTGTTAAACATGTAGCTTTCTCAAAATCATTATAGGGAATTCACAACGGAAACATAGTAAGAACTTTTAATTTCATAGATCACTCGTAAAATGAAGGGTGGGATGAGGTGAGGTAGGATGTTGGGTGAATTAGATTTATAAGGTCCCTCTGAACTCCAGCATCTAATTATAATTCTCTAGTTGGTGCCGTATGATGTCCTATTAAGGTAAAACATGACTAAACATAAGTTCCTGTTGGCTGAAGTAGCTCTATGAAGATGAATGCCCTCTTCTTCTTTTTCAAATTCAGCCCGAAATGCTCCCTGGATTCCTGAGATGTTGCATGATGATTACTGATCAAGAGAAGCGGATGCTGAACTGGCTACAGCCATTCATAGAAAAGGTGTTAGGTAGCTAGTCAGACATGAGCAAAAGGGGTACAAAGGAATAGGGGCTCAGCCTAGAGACTACTCAAAGAACACCCTATTAGTAGTTAGAGAATCTTTTCTGCATCCCCAGAGACAAAGGACAGGATGGCCATAATCTTAGCTGGTTTAATCTGGCCACAGACACCTGCGCAGAATGTTCTATCCTAATTTGCCCACAATCTAATGCTCATTATATTGTCATTATAATACTATGTTAATGCCTAGAAGTTCATGAATCTAATTATAACAAACTGAATTCTGGGTAAGCACATGTGCACTAGGCAAAGTGTTATATAGTAGCCAAGTGTCAATCAAAATGACCTCACTTGCCAATCACCTAAGAATGCTTTTGGGACCACCCATCATGGCCAAAATATAAGGCAGAGATTCCCACTTCGGGATTGTTACAGCTCTCTTTGCTAAAACCATGTGTCTCCTTGGAGCATGCCTTGTCTTTCTAAAATATACTTTTAATAAATCTTTTCTAAATCTCACTGACCTGTGATTCTTCACTACATCAATGAGGAAGAACCGAGATAAAATGCTAATTACACTTCTGTGCTGTTAGGCCCCATCCCCACTGTTCAAATCGCCCACAATGATAACGAAGGCAAGGAAACATGAGACTCATTTTTAAATGGTTCAATCTAGAACTTTCTTTCTATGTAGAGAGAACTGGTGCCCTAACCTTTTCTGCACTCAATCTTTACCTCCAGTACTTGTTAGCAACAAAGAAGTACGTTTTCCCAGTATGTTCTTCAAAAACAGCAGCATCAATATTCTTCACAGTTGCAGGGAAGCCAAAGGATCTGTAAATGTCCTTGGGGTATCCAGGTAGCACTTCCTGTCCCTGAACAGCCCAGTACTTATGACCTGCCAATCAAGAAACAGTGATGAAAATATTTGTTCAGGGCATTAGTAGACAGTGAGTAGATTTCCAGCTAAGTTCTTAGTCTCACATGCTGCAGCAGTGTCCTGGCTGCACGTTAGAATGATTTAGGGAGATTTTTTTTTTAAATGCTGATGCTGGAATCCTACCCCAGACCAATTAAATCAGTATATATTTTAAAAGTTTCCTGGTGATTCTAATCTGCAGCAGCTTTGAGGATGAATGGTTTATGGGGTTGGGGGCTTCTTTCCAAAGCCAAATGTTCAAGTGACTAAAGAATTCATGATGCTACCTTAGTGATAGTCAATTCATGGTAATTCAGGATTTCTCATACTTTAATGTACATATTAATTGCCTGGGAATCTTGTTAAAATTCAAGGTCTGGAATGGGACCTGACAACATGGATGGAATTTAAGAGCATTAAGTTAAGTGAGATTCTCTATATCTAACAAACTTCTCACTTGATGTCAACATTGCTGATCTGAGGACCACACTTTGAGAGCAAGCCTGCAGCATCCCCATCTGGCTGACCAGTGGGGACCTCCACCTCTCAGAGGGGAGTCATTTGTATTAATATAGCTCTAGGAAATAGCACAATTTAAATGTTCCTGTTCCATCCCCTCTACAGTACTGATCCAATTGTCTTAATTTTATTTCTCAGTATCCCCGGGGATGTAGAGACTGTTTAAAATGCATAAATAGTTTTCATAGAAAACACTTTCCTAAGTCTAGCTTTATAAACAGGCCAAAAAATTTCTATCTCCAGTCATAAGCTTTTTATTTAAAATGACTCAGAAATATACTTTGCAAAAATGATGATGGATTCCCAATGATTTGTTGAGACTTAGATTTGTTAAATTCCATGGAGAGAGCTAGTACTCTCTTATATCTCAGCCAATAAAAAATTAATTCATAAAAACCGAAAAATAATTGGAAGCATTACCTTTGAAAAACCGGACCTCATCTCTATCAGCAACCTCATAAGCAGCTTGAAGTCCACCCGGCAGATTTGGCCAAAAAACAGTAATGAAATTGAGCTCAGCTTCTGGGTAGAAAGAATTTATGCGCATGTAGAACCTGGTTTGGAAAAAGAAAAAAGGTTTTGATCTAATCTATAGCAAGCTCTGGGTAACATCCTTCTTATTACTGGCACTGGTGGTGTGCTGATAAATGTTCGCCCTCTGGCTCTCCAATGCGGAGGTCGGGGAGGAGTGCTGGTTTGTAGCATGTGCTCATTTCCACAGTGGAAATCCTTCCACCACAGCAGATTTCAAGAGATTTGCGGTAGTGCACCATGTGTAGGACTTCTACCACACAAATACACTAGGCATAACAACCTCAAGAACATAAATGACTACTAAAATGTAGCAAAGTAATTACAAAGGAGTGAGTTTTGATTATTTTATTACCTTTGGTTTAAATATAATTGTAAATTGATATAATTTAACTTTTAACAATGGCTGTGTTTAACAACCAGCTTGCAAAATGCTCAAAATTTAAAAATTGGCTTTGGCAAACCATTAGGATCCCCCTGCAGCACCCCACTGGCTGGAATATAAAACTAATATCCTACATTCATTAGAGAACACTTCCAACACACAGGCCTTTTACTTATGTCACACCCTACCCCATGAAAACCCTGCAAGAGAATATTAATCTCATTTTACAGATGAGAAATGAAGGTCAAGGATGCTGAAGGTCTAAGGCCACACGGTTGATAAGAGGCAAAGGTTAATTTTAAATTCAGATCTGGCAGCCACTCCTTTTGTCTTGCTTTGGTTGGTGGTTAACAAAGTTGATTCTATAGACCAATAGGGACTGCGGAAACAGCATGTGGGCTGATAGAAGAGTTTCCAGATTCTAGGACACAGTGAAGATGTGATTTCTAGATCCAGTCCTGCTCTGCCTGACTGAGACCTTAGGTAAGTCAGCTACTGTTACTGTTTCTAGCTTTTCATGTCTCCATGACTTGGTGATGTTAAATGATCTGTGTCCTTTCAATTCCTGAAAATTCTAGACTTGGTCCTGTTCCTTGGAGTTATCCCTCAAATATTTGTTTGGATATGTCTGTGCTGCTATATTGGGAGCTTTCCTTAAAGATCATGTAGTTCCTTAGCACTCTCCAACATGGAACCATACCCTGGATGGTTTACATTCATTCAGCTTTATCGTCTATACTCAAAAATCATTAAGAGAAGGATGAAAAGCATTAGCAGCCAGTACTCTGCATTCTGGGGTAGATATGATCACAAAGTGTTGAAACAGCATGGACAACACTTCAAAAAGAGAGGCTGAGGAGAAGCAAGCCTTTCTGAGCACCCCTACTTTCTATGTGCTTTGGACTGCATCATTCAGAAAAAGACTATGTAATTATTTTCTCTGGTCCTTTAGGAATCAGTATGGTGTGCATGACAGGCCTCTTCCTCCAGTGTGAGGGGATCCTAGCCTTTTTTGTGGCCACACGGTGCAAAGGAAGATCTAGGCTCCTCCTCTAAGGAGGGAAGCACATTGTGATTGCTCACATCTGCCCAAGAGAGGGGCTTCATGAACTCATGGGTTTTCCCTCACAATGGCTCCTACCCTTCTCTAGGTCTCTGGGGGTGACAGAGTTCTATCATTGTCACAGGCTTTGGGAGGGCCTTCTCTTCCAGGATAAAAGGGGTGATACATAAAGGGGATCAGCATGGTGGCGCCATGAAAAAGACTGATTTCTCTTAATAAAGTAATAATATACTGATCATCATAAAGAGTTCAGTCAATGAAAAGAGCCCTGGAGTAGGGGTCAGAAGACCAATTATTGCTCTGTCACCAATGTTCTCTATGCTCTCAAAGGGTCTCCTTCCTTTTCTCTGCCTTAATTTACTGATCCGTGAAATGGGATTATATTTACAGGTCTTCTGCTTCAATGGTATTTTTTTCTGAGAATCAAATGGCAGAATACTTTTGGGAAAATGAAGCTGTTATAAGTTCATTAGGTTATGCAAATGAAAGCAAGCGCTATTGTTATATAATCACGTATGTAAATAAATTTAAGATAAATAATGTGGAAGCATAGTAGTGGCCCACAGGGATCCATAGCAGTGAGTGTTGTTATTACAAATACAAAATAAGGAGGCCTGGCATCTTACTTGTCTTTGAAGAACATCACTTCTCCCCGAATTGTAGTTATAGCATCAAAGGTTAGCTTACTGTCGCACACTTGTGGGGTTTTTGGGCCTATTGGCTGGATGGGATTTTTGGAAGGTCCTAAAGAAAAAAGATCTGGAGTTAGTGCTGCCTGGTATTGGAAGACTACATAAACAATGAAAAACAGCTTCTTAAAAGATACAACTAATGGATGTTTGAATGGAACCTTTGTCTATGATGTTTTTCTTTATACTTACCATATATGGTGTGGATACCATCGATGTCATCCTGCGAGAGCTGAACGTCACCAGTGAATATGTAGTTGGGGTACATCAAAGCTCCAATATCAGCAGAATGAGAGAGTCCGAGGGAATGGCCCAATTCATGAGCAGCAACACGATACAAATTGTAATCTAAAAGGGCAGATAAACTTATTTGCAATTGCTTGAAATGTTTTCAGTTTTGAGATATTTAATTAAGTAGTAATCTACAACTCTATAAGGACTAATGCTCATATTTTCTTCATATCTTTTAAAAATATATATATATAAAACTTTTTTCCTAAGATGAGAAGGGTGCATTTATGAATAGTGAAGAGATAGGTTAAAGCCTAGACTCTATGATTACACTGATATGATTAAAAGACAAACTCAGTAGACTGAGTCTAGCACAGATTCAATAATCTTGACAATGATTAGATGACACATATTATTTCACAGAGAGGCAATAGAATTCTATTAACACAAACTTTTTTCCTATTTACAAAACTGACACATGCTTAATTAATGCCGGAAATTTTGGAAAACACATATAACCTCTCCTCCCTTAATTGCCACATGATCTTACTACCACTATTAAATTATGGTGCGTCCTTCTAGTAAAAAAAAAAAAAATTCCATGTAGATGCCCACAAATAATACATTAGGATTTTTAATATTTTCTTAATAGAAATTTTAGAGTGACCTATTTGTAGCCAATAAGATGCTGTTACTAATATGTCAAAAATATCTTTTTCTTACAATTTTATAAATGTAGTATGAATTTTCTAAGTGGTAGTAGTTCCATTGATGCATTCTTTTAGTTAAATCAACCAATTATTGCAATGAACTATGAAGGGGTAGGGGAACTGAGAAAGGCAAGACTAGTTGACTTACTTCTGAAATTGTTAGTCCACCATTCATCTTCATCAAAATGGACATCCCCTCCGATACCTGGGCCTGGTTGAAAAGCATGAGCAAGGTTTCCTCCAGGTCCATCAAAGGGAGAATTGTCACGATGATCTGCAGAAAAAAACAAAACAAAACAGAATTCAACAAATGTCCCCCTTGGGTCTTATTTAGGCTAACACAGAAGGGCAAGCATTTGCTTTGCTAAGAAGTCAAAAGGCTTCAATCAAATGTGTTATAGTTTCTCTCCTTAAGCTCACAAAATTAATATTCCTCTTAAACAAGAAATTCTAGCTGCAAAGCTGAAGAGATTAGGGAGCCAGGTAAAGTTAAGGTGAGAATACTTTCATGCTGCAAGAATAGCTTACCTCCCCTGACAAAGGATATCATTATGTCTGCTTGACCCTCAAAGACCTGGGTGAAGGTCAGGGGTGAGACATTACTCCAGAGTTGAAAGGCTTTCTCAATGGCATAGTTCACATCTGCTCTTGGCAAATCTGGTGTGTAATTTTCAATCCTTAAAAATGAAATAAAATAGAGACAGATAAGACCTCATTTTCTACAGCTCTAATGGGAAATAGTGTTCTCATTCTGGTGCTCAGTCTGGTTACCTGTAGGTTAGGTGTGTACGCTCCCACCGAGGGTTCCCCTCAGTGAGGACAAACTGAGCCACATCAGGCACCCCGCATCTGGCCTGCTTCATCACATTCAGGGTTTTGGCATCTGGCTTCCCAGTCACTTTCAGCCCAAAGAATTCCTGCATCTGCTTCAGTTTTTCAACCACTAGGCCACTCTTTCTCTGCCTTTCAATTGGATTCCAATCACTCTTCAGGTTGTAGTAGTTTTCCAGGTATTTCTGGCGAAAGATAAAATTACTGAGACACTGGATAGGAAATCTTTCTTTTTTCTAAAGATTGATAGTATGAAGTTTTAACTAAAACAGAGAACTACTTGTAAAGATTGTGTTTAGATTTCATGGTTCTTATTATCTTTATTATTGGTGAAAACTGCAATTTCAGAGGAGAAATCTCCCTACTGTTAGTTACTATGAAGTCAGAATTACAATTTGTAGAGTCAAATTTGCATATTGTTTCTTTAGTTCCCTTCCACAGTCAACTAGAAAAAAGGAGTCTGCATGGCTAGATGCATTTTGGGGGAGAGCGAGCTTTTTTATACTACTACTACTACTACTCTGTTATACCGTGGGAAAATGCAAATAAAGGCTTTTACATTTCTGGCATTGAAATTCAGCATTTACCTGGACCGTCTCCAATTCTTGCTCTTGTGTTTCTTCCGAAGTTGCTACTGGGAAGCTGTGAGACCCTGTGCTCCAGAGCAGCAGCAACAGCAGAGGAAGGCTGTGCATACTGGCCTCTGTCTTCCTTCTTAGGTAAACAAATCTGATAGCTCCTCACCTGCCTCTTACTCCAATATCTTGACTAGGAAGTTCCCTCTTTATATAAAAAGTCCTTGCACTTCCAGAAAGCCGGAAGAGGTCTGACTCACATTTCATAACATCCTTTCGATTAGCAGTGAATAGCTTGAGCAATCAGAAATGATGACTCCAAACAGATTATTTGGGTTTGCTTTGTGTTGCAATCTCGTGATTAATATCAAACAGGACGTGCGTGAAGAGAACACACTCCACCATGTAAACAGTTGTTTTCTCCGATTTATTTCTATCTATTTGAGAAAGGCCTTATTATATGGGATGCAGATCACAGAGTCCTCCATGAACTATTTTTAAAAATAGGCTTTTGTTACTCGATTCTGCTGGTTGTAAAGTGCTACGTGTTGTACACACACCTTGCTCCCAGGTCAGAGGACAGAACTGCTGACACCATATGCTCTATGATTGTTCAATACCTATACTAATTGAAGCTCATTTAGCTCCACAGGCATTTACTTTGGGGTGGCTTTCCTGGGTTCATTGGGGTTCCCTTCTGTGTTTGCTAAGCTGCTTGGTACACTAATTGTGTAGCACCATGGTTTTCTTTAATCTTTATTCAGGCTCAGGATCTAAGAACCTTGGCTGAGAAGACCCTAGTCCATAGGTGGGGTATGAAATAACTCCCTACCCTGTGTAGACCCTGCCCATCAGCATCATGGGAAAAATAGAATCCTTTTCTGAAACCTGTCAAAATATACCAGGTGAGGCAGGGGCCAGCAAAAGATCAAGTGTGAATCTGGGGTCATATTTTTAATCATTCTTTTTTCCCTGGTTGTGAGCACATCTTTGCTCCTTGAAGCTAAGCAGCAATTATTTATTCTTTCATGTATATATCCATTCATGTATTTATGCATTCATCCATTCAAAGATCTCATTTACCATCTTCTGTGCATCAGTTAAAAGACCTTATTTAGTATCTTTTGTGCACCAGTTACTATGGGAGGGAGTTAATTAGCAAACAGACATCTTATGGGACAACTGAAGATAACTTTGACATGTCTGTATAAAGTCACACAGGTTAGTTTTACCAAAAAGTGCTGAGATCGGAGTGACTCTGGAGCTTGTCCAGCCCTGGGTTCCTGACCTTTATCAATCCTCCTACTTCCACCATAATTTTTGCAAATCTTTGCCAATATTAGTGCCACCTCAAGCATTATTTTTGTATTTTTCTTTGAATTTACTTTACAAGTTTTGCCTCATTATAAGTTTTCATGTCTATAAAATCATAATTTAGTGTTTTGTGTCACATTAATCTAAATACATGTATGTGTATATAAGTACATGAAAAATGTATATTCATGTATTCATGTTCCACATCAAATATCTACGGTATCCATTCTACTCTTGGAGAGAAAAGTTGGTCTAAATCTGTAGCTTCCTCTACTCATGTCTCATCCTCTTTCCTTGAAAGTGTTTAAATGAGACAGAAAGTTGAGAAACACTTGCCCACCCTCTTCCACTGGCTCCATACAGCGTTTTCCATTTTTCCCACTGCTTCAGGTTTGCTGTCACAGGACTTCAAGACTTTTCTTACCTTATTGATTTCTCTCCACTCTAAGAACAACACCGTATGCATATATGTTGTGTCAACACATGTTGGATTGGTATGAAAGAGCTTATTTCCTCCCTAATCATTTAACCACAACTTCCTTATCTAAGTGGAATAATATTCAAGTTCAAAAGGGTAAGAGGAATTGGAAGGAGCTCTCACAAAAATGAAATCCTCTCCTCACGGTCATCAGATAGAGAAGGTGGGGCAGTAACCAAAGAACACTAGCAACTGTGGCTGAACACAGACTGTTTTCAAAGTCAAGGGGTGGCAGATACACCCTGACTCTTGGGGAATCTGGCAAGTGTGACGTTGTTGCCCCCAGCTCTGGGCCTTGGAAACTCAAGAGAACAGCATTGTGACCATCTGAGACTGGGCAAGAAGTTACCTAAGATATTCTAGAAGAGTCTCATAAAATTTCAGTCTGGCAAGAGCTTATCTATCCTACAGTTGAGAAGTTTTCCAACATTTGTAAACTATTATGTTCTTTAAACAAAATCTCTTTGGGAAAACCAATTTGTAAACCAGATGAAAGCAGTGCTCTGATGGAAGTGGAAAATGGGACCTGGGAGTCCTCCCTACATCACTCCCACTTTGTCCCCCATCCTCCTTCCTCTAACAAAGTTCTCAATTTCTATGGAACAATGAGGATTCGGTGGAGTGAAGCTCAAAAACCATGGATCTAGTCCAGCACCTTAATTTTCCTGAAGAAATTAGAACAGAGAAGTTGCCTACAGGCCTGGGGTTATACCTCTTCATGAACAAGAGGACCTGGACCTTCGTGTAAAGGAAGAGCAGATAGAGTTTGGACAAACACCATTTTCTCCTGGTCTGAGTCCAGAGCTTTTGACCTAAAAGCTCTGAGTATTTTGTTATAACTTCAGGGATGTTGACATGGATTGGAAACTGGTTACTTAAAACAGCTTTTTGTTAAATTTCTTTCACAAATAACAAAGCATTTTCAATTAAGTTTTGGTTAAGCAGCAAGCTTCAAAGTTTTACTTGGTCCTGAATTTTAAAATTTTGTTAGAACACAGGTAACTCCTGGGCTAGTCCTGGTGCTTGAGAGTGAAAAAGAAACATAAAAATCTAGAACAAAAAGCTGAGGAGTTAAATCTTACCCAATTCCTAGCAATGCCTGGACTTGGCATAGTTTCCAAGAAGCTCAAAACTTGTTAAAATTTTACTGTTCTTCACATTTGGATTTTTTTTTTAAATCTGGGAGCTCTTCTTTCCCCATAATCCACTTTTGGATGTAGTTTTGTGGAAATTCCTCTACTCTTTACCCCTAGGAGAATGACAGGCTTAAGAAGCTCTCGTGAGTGTGGTCATGTCAATTAACTACTGATGATTTCCAAATAGGCTAATTATTCCATGGCTTTCTCAATCCCTTCATGCTGACTGCTCTGGAAAGGACTCAAAAATCTTTGTATTTTTCCAATTGTATTAAATTCAATCTTGGAATTTCAGTTTTGCTTTGTATTTTTTTATGCTTGGACAGTCTATATTTTCAATTTTATAATTCAATTTGAGGGTCAGATATATTTTTTTTATTTCTTTGCTCTTACAAGTCTTGAAATGGTCTTTAGCCAGAAACTTTAAATATTTAATGCTGTTTTGTTTTGGGAGTAGCATGAGGGAACGATGTGTCCCACCCCATGTATTCTCCCTGCTTATGGCCATGTGGTAGCTTCATGGATAACTACTGCGTGCTAGACACTTAACAGATACTTTGTACCTAATAGTTACCTCAGTACTCATGGTTACCCTCCAGGTAAAAATGATTAATACATCACCCTGAGTCACTTTTTGACAGGTGTCTCTTTTACAACAACTCACCTTCTAGCAGTCTTCACAGTACCCCTGCCACCAGATATGAGACACATACTCTGGGTATAAAATTTTTGTCTTCTAAAAGAGAGAAAATGTTGTGAGACACTAGGCAAGTTACATTAATTCTGTCATGTCTACAATGTCTCCATGTTACCACTCTGTCCCTTAGGCCTGAAAGAATCTTCTTCAAGCTACCATTCAATCACCCTTATTTTCTTTACTAAAATTCATGAAATTGCAGTTTACAGTTACTACCTCAACTCGGTAGGTATTTACAAGTGATTGTTGAATGAACTAATGAATGAATAAAACAATGAATAAATAGATACTAAGTGACATAAATAAAAGGGCCATTTCTCATTAGGCTCAGTTGCCTGCAAAAAAGTCTTATGCCCATGGTTAGATTTTTATTTCTTTTACTTACTCAACTAAGATTAAAATTATTTAAAATATCATGGGAGAAAATTTGGATATATATATATATTGAGTAGAGATTTTGAATTAAGCACTAAACATTTACTTTTGGCTATTTGCCTGCCATGCTGTAACTAGTCTCTGATTATTTTGAGCATTTTATTGATTTGTTTGCCAATAATAATATTGCCTTATCTGGATAATTTATTAGACATGCTGAAAAATGCTTAGGGAACACATCCTTGAGAACAGCCCACAAACTTTTGCATCTGTAGCTCTCCTTTAAGGAAGTTTAAACCAAGGCCTTTGTGGAGATAATGCCTCTTGTACCACGGTTCACCTCAGGTATCTTGGAACCCTTCTCTTCCAGACCTCATGTCTATGCAAATGGATTTGAGACATGTGAGAAAGCTCAAGACATCCCTCTGAGATTTTGATAATGCAGCAATGCCCAGACTATGATTTGCTTGTTTGGGAGTTTCTAATGTATGAACCCGTGTTAACTTCAGAACTTTTTTCTGTGATTCAGGTCTGAAATTATGTTCTATTGCTGCAGAATTTTTCTGTGTTTTTGACAAAGTGGAATGCTTGCTAAGTTCACTGGCCTTTATCCAGTTTTTAAAAATTCCTCTCAACTACTCCTGCTTCAGCTATAATTCATTGCGATGAAAGCTGGGCTAGTAAGCTGATTTTCCGAGTCAGTCAACGTTTATGAAATCTGGCTAAAAGAAATAGCATATAACATTTACTAGGTCCTTGACAACTTTAACATGCATGGCTATTTTGTCCTCACAATAATCCTGTGGAATTGTTTGGGCAGATACTATTATTTCTATTCATAGATGAGGAAGCTGTGACAAATTTTCATGATTAAGTATTTTGTTCAAGTTGTCCCACTTCCAAGTGGTAGAGCTAAAAATTTGAAATTAGGTCTTTGGTTACAAAATCAGGTGACTCAGCTCTTAATAAAAAACATAAAACATGCAGACATTTTTGTGTACTTGACGTTGGGATGCATTTTTCAGTTGTAGTAGGAAATCGTTGAAACAGTCAATGAAACAGCACAGTCTCTTTTTGCTTAAGCTAATGTCTCTCCTGTGATTTCAACCTTCTTCTCTTCCATGTAAGTGTTTCATATCTGGTATAGATCTTTTCCTTCATCCTGTGAACACATCTGTCTGTGAAATAGATTGATGACCACAATGATAATTATTATTTCTACTGCTATTCCTCAAGCATCTTTCACCTTTATCATCAATCTTACTACTTAAGCTTAACATTGGCTTTAACCCCTTGCACTGCACTCTCAGTGGTTACTACTAACTCCTACCACCAAGTCAAATTACCACCAAGTCAAATGTTTTATTCTCAGTGTACATTCTCATTGATTCTTTTTGGCATTTGATGCTCAGTCTT
>NW_006432669.1:9332925-9354981 GCF_000325575.1 Pteropus alecto
GACTTGGGAGTCCGCACTTTTTTTTTCTCCCTGTATTTTTCTAATTTCTTTTTTTTTTTTTTTGCTGGCATCTCTTCCTTTCCTTTCTCCTAAACCTTGCCGTTCACCAAGATACTGCTTTGAGTTTTCATCTTTAATCTCTGGCCACTTTTTTTTTTTTTTCCAGGGCAGTGTCATCTACTTCTATAACTTCAGCCAACATCTTCACAAAAATTCTTCCCTACCCTCTGTTTTTCCCTAAACTCCTAGCTGAGTTTCACCTGCTCCTGGATGCACTTGATATCATTTCCTTTTAAACCAGAACGCCTATTCCTCACTTTCTTACTTGTCTAGCACAGAACATCCTAAACACTTTGGTTCAAATACCAGCTCTGCCAATTACTAGCTAAATGACCTATTACTCAATCTTTTATGTCTTGGCTTTCTCATGTAAAAAATGGAAATAATAGCATGTGTCTTAGATGGGTTTCATGAGGCTGAAATAAGATAATACATTTACAATGTACATGGAACACAGTGAGCGCACAAAAAATGAGCACACCAAAAAACCCTTAGATGGATTCCATGAGGTTGAAATAAGATAATACATTTATAATGTACATGGAACACAGTGAGCACACAAAATATAATTATTTTTATAACTAAAATCCTCTAGTGGTTTCAGTTACTTACCAAAGCAATTGTAAACTAATTATAGCACTGAAGACCCTTCATGCTCCGGTCTAAAAATGACTCCCTAGTCCCACTTCTTACTCTGCCAACCAAACTGAATGATATTATTTCCCACATGTGTCTTGCGCCTTGTTTTCCTCCCTTGTCATACTTTTTATATCCTTCTATTTCTACTTAATACAATTTTATCTATTCGTCGAGGTCCCGTTTAAATGTTATTTCATCCACATGTTTTCTCTTTTCTCCCTCTGTGAGAAAGTTCTGCTCTAAATTTTAATAGAACATTAAACTTTCTTAAGGCATTTTTCATATTTTTTTTACTTTTTCACTCTTTTAATGGAAGATAATCTGTTGAAAGGAAGATGCTGTCTTAATTGCATTTATATCCTGCCCATTTTCCAGGGCTGACCAGCTTTTTGTAGAGGTGTGATATATAAGGCATGGGGCTATATGCTAGAAACTGCAAAGATAATCAGACGCCAGTCTTGTTTTCAGAAGTTAATTTTCTCATGAAATGGATGCAGCCTGATTATTATATAAATTATCATTTTCTCAAGTAGCTGTTAAAATCTTTGGTGTAACTTGTATAAATGGATATTTACATAAGCATAAATCTCTAAAATTATTATGAAAAATAACAGGAAAAATAAGATTCATAAGATAAGTATGCACTTTCCAGTCAATTTATCCAGAAATCTATTAATAGCTAAAAAAAATTTAATCAAAGTCCTTTTTTGGTAGTTGTATAAGCATGCTTTTTTTTTAGTTCTAGTACTTCTTACTATTGATAACAGATCTTGTCATATTGGCATAAGTAACTTCAATTGGGTATTTTTAGAGAGGTAAGTGGAGAGAGACTTAAAGGAGCCATGTGGACAATCTTTCAATAAGCTCTCCTTGGAGGGTCTTCTGTTGAGTCCTGGGGAGCTGATGAAAGAGAAGGGCTCTCAAGCCGTTCTATACACCAAAACATGAGTAAGTGTTAGTTAGGATTTGATGTAGGGGTAAGGACATGTAATTAGTCAATTGCAGAATCACATATGACATTGGGAGAATTTTGGAGATTTGTTCCATTACAGAAAGGGGGCTAAGTTACTGAGTCTTTGAATTGCCTGATGAAATAATTTAATCTTAGAGATCAATTGAAAAGGAAACCAACTTTTGCTTCCTTATTTCATATTAGTGGTCTCTGAAGGAGGTAACATAATATTATTATTTTCCAAATAAATCACATGCAGTTAGAAGAGTTTCTGGCACAGAATAACAGAATAAGTGCTAAAGAAGAGTTAGCTTTATTATTGTTATTGTTATTTGTTCTCTTCCAACTAAATTCAATGTGATGTGAGAGGCAGCCATAGCTATCACTTCCAACCAGATTCTGTGGAGGTCTTGGGCTGGCATGAGCTCTATACAGAAGCTTACAAAAGACAGTGCTGACCCCTTAGTCATAAGCCTGGTACTCCTCTATGGTCTGGGAAAATGAAGCTAGGTTCCCAGGTTACATATCTTTCAGACGGAGAATGCCTACACTGGAGCATAATGGTTTTTAAAGAAATCTTTTCCAAGGAATTGAGCCAGAACCACTCAGAAGGCTCTATCTTGAAAGCTGCACAACTAGAGCATAGGGCTATTCTCTTTGTTGGCCTTGCAGCTCAGCCCAAGGTCATGGAGCTCCCTCAAATCCCCCAGAGTCCTATTTCTCATTTCTCCCAGGGCCCTGCTGTCAAGATTGTGAGAGCAAATCCACATAATACAGGGATGAAAAGGACCAATATAAAATAGATCTGTATAAAAAAGGACCAGTATGGATCACATATTTTACACATATATGTATACGTATAAAACATATACATATATACACACATACATATATGTTAATATGTATGTTTATGTATAAATATGTATTTATGTATATATGTACATACATACGGGTCTTTATGACTCAATATCTGTAAATATACACATCTATATAACTATACATACATAAATATACTTAACAGAATGCTTGCAAAAATTTATATATATAATTCTATGTCACAGGATTATATATTGAGATGTAAAATTGTATTTTTTGTTCCACGATTTCCCCTACCTTGCCAAAAACTTCACATTCCCCAGTCTCAGAGGTATCTTCAGGACTACAGTTAAAAGCTACTTGATTGATAGTAAATCTCTTTGCAGCTTTTGAGAAAGCTTGAGATCATCCGAAGAGGTGATGCCAAGTGTCTTCAACTAAGAGAGGCAAGGAATGATTTGAGGGAAGCATGAGGAAGAGAAGCAATTTTCTTAAACTGGAAAGGGGAACATTAAGGTAGTTCCCCACCAGGCATATAGACCCATGTTTTACTTCTAGCTCCCTGGAAGCTTCTGGGGGTGTTTTTGAGGTGAGTCTATGAAGGCTGGATCCCAGAGAGCTGGATCCTTCCACTGCACAGGTGAGGAAAAATTCAATTCAGTCATTACCTACTCCAAGGCATCAGTAGGTGGCAGCGTAGGTAATTCAGTCATTACCTACTCCAAGGCATCAGTAGGTGGCAGAATGGAGATTTAAGTCCAGGGCTGTCTGTCTGTTGTCAATCAATGTACATTTCAATATCAGTGCTTTGAGTACAAAACAGTGGCTTTCTCATGGTAGTGTGCACAGTTACCTTGTGCATGGGGAGGGGATGTGTAGGAGAATCCTCTTTCAAGTACCTCCACAGGGTGTGGTAGAAAAAGCCCATAATTTTGAATCAAGTGGCATAGGCTTGAATCACAGCTGAGCAATCTTGCATGTTATCATCTGCAAAAGGAAATAATAAAGCCTAGCCCATATATTTATGATATAAGTGAACTGACAGGTGCTTTGTAAATTGAATGACTACATATTGTAATCATCATTACTTTCTGACCTTTGAGACTGTCCTCATGATCAGGTACTATATAGTAATACAGGATGAAAGGGGATTCACAGACATGAAATCTATTTTTTGTCTATAGTTAGGAATTTTTGAAATAAAAAGATAAATTTGTCCCTTGAATAATAACCAAAATACTATACATGCATTACAAATTCAATATACTTTCATTGATACTCCAGGCAGCATGACTGCAGATGTAGGATTATTACATATTCGCAGAACAGAATAGAGAACCAGAAATAAAATTCTGATGTGAAAGAAAATGGATTTTTGTGTAAGGTAGATTTTGTGTCAAATCTTGATTTTGAAGCTTTTCAGACCTGTAACCTTAGACATGTTAACCTCTTTGATATTTCATTTTCTCGTGTACAAAATAGAAACAATAGCATTAAGGTCTGCCAAGACATTTTGGAGGATAGTTAAATCCCCAAATGCAACATACATCATGCTTGTCATGTAATAGCCACTCGATGAGCATTGACTCCTCTTAGACTGGAAAGACATGCAAAATCACCTACTTTAACCCTCTTACATTGGAGATGAGAAAATCGAGCCCCTAAATTTTCATTTATTTTCTTTAATTTAAAGCAAAACTATTGGAACTATAGTTCAAGTCTTGATGAGACTGTATCAATACACTAAATATTGATAGTAAATAATTACCTATAATATAAGTTAAATGATTCTTGAGGAAATGCTTATCACGGAGTTAAATCAAGTCAATGAGAATATAATTTTTTGCTAAATGAACGTCATAGACCAACACATTAAGTTATCTTTTTATTAATTTTGGGACTTCACCCAAGAAGCAGCCATTTATAAAGTGTCATCATCACTTTCATTGCATGAACTAAATGTGATTCTAAGAATAAATGTCAAGGTGGCAATTATTTTTGTTGCATAAATCATGGCTAGGAAGTCATGTATCATACATACTCACCTTTAATTTTATCTTAGGAAAGTGAAACACATTTTCCTCTTAATCATGCTGAGGAGATTTTATTGATAAATATAGATATGTTAAGAATCAGCTATGTTTCTGTGGCCTGTCACTTACCAGGACCACAGCCTGGGGTGAAATTCTCCCCCAAAGCAGTTTTTTTCTACGCTTAATCCTACAGGGATCAATGACTGATGTGGAGTCTCAAGCTTCTCTCTTCTTTAAACCCTTGGAAGGCCAGGGTGCTTATCCCCTTATATTCTTTCTCCCTCTCTGAAGCACTTTTAATCTACTTCAGATACGCTTAAGAAATTTACTTGGAGTGCAGGAGGTATTTGTAGTACTTGTTAGCTGAGTAAGTTAATAGTTTAATTTATTGTTTATAGCCTGACTACTTCTAAAACGGATTTACTGCCGAATTATTCATGGACTGATTAATTAATTAATATTCTTTGGGGAGCAGTTTCTCTGTTGTTACAATTATTAAATAAAATTTAATGTTCTTAATTATATAATTATCAAGTTGACTACTTAATATTCTTCCTTCTATAATATAGCTCAGAAAAAACTCAAACTTTTCTTCACTATAGCCAAAACCAACTCTGTGCTTCCCCAAATATGGTATGTTCTCTCACAGCTTCATGACATTGCACATGTTGATCTTTTCCTCCTCACGCTTGGCCTGGTTGTTCATATCTAAGATCAGGCATTGCTTCTTTCTCACATTTGTCATTCATTCATTCATTTATTCATTCAATAAAAAATAATAAACGGTAAGTCACAGGCACAGTGTGAGGCAGTGGGGACAGTCCAGTGTGGGACATATCTGAGAGGAAAATTACAGCATGCTGTGCATTAATGGGGGCACATAAGAAGAAGATTGAACAAAATCTGGGGTAAGACAGGGAGGTCAATAAATATGTCTTTGAGAAGGTAACCCCTGAGCTGGGTCTTCAAGAGCACCTCAGTTGAGAGAATGGCTTTTTTATTTTCATCAGGATTCATTCAATTAGAAAGAATGACAAACTGAATTAAAGGGAGATTTATTTTAAAGAATCAGAGGAATCTTGTGGAATCCAATATTGAGAAGTGGTTTAAAGGGATGGGTTGGGCAGGTAGAGTTATATCCCTCCAACCCCTCCACTAGCTTTTCTCAATGGTCCCTAACCCATTTCCTGCCACTCAGAATGCTATCATTCTTGTTAGCACCCAGTAGGGCAGCACGTTCAACTGTTGCAGTTCAGCCAGATGCATGATTGATTTCTGGGCACATATTCTTTGTCTGAGTTTGAATAATAGGCTTCTGTCAAGTTATTTACTGTTTTTACTTGTTTACTGTTATTTACTGTTTTTACTTGTTTTTAGTAAGAATACCTGGACTGTTGTGTGTCCCTTTCCTTGTAGAATTGAAATGACAAGAAGTAACCAACAAATTCATTAAACACTTTTACTTTTCATTCCAAGATCCTAAAACTTTACTCTCGGAAAGTCCATGGCTTGAGTTTCAGGAGACAGTTTAACAAAGATGGCAGTTGAACCAGCTGCTTTTTCTCCTCTCCTTGCTTACTGCTGGCATCACCTTGACATGGCATTTTCCTCTGCCCTGCTGGGACCCCACAGCCAATTCCACATATTCCCTGAAGTTCTGTGACTTGCCAACACAATCCCTCTTTATGTCTAAGCCAAGAATCATTTTGTTGGGAGGTAAATTACAGTGGATTTATAATAACGAACTTAGGGAATCTCTTGGAATCCAATCTTAAGACAGTCTTCTTGAGAAATGGCAAGATCACAGGCTCTCCTTGTCTCTGTTTCTGTTTGTTTCTCCTTTTCAGTCTCTGAATGTGCTGCCCTCATGTTCTTAGCCTTACCCTGAATATTTGCTGTTTTTTTCTCTTTTTCTAGACCAGCTTTATTTCAAGGTGGATGCTCCCCTCTAGAAACAGCCTTTGCAGAACTTTGACATGCCCTGGTCCTAACTCTGGTTCCAGTCCTGGGTGATCTTATAGCTCCTGTCCCCACCAAAGTCTAACCACGTGTTCTGAGCCTGTTGTTTTTAATACAGTGAAAGAACACCCATTTTTCTCTATTTTATTCTTGTGCCCCTCTCTAATCCAATTACCTGTGGGCACAACTATGGAATTGCTGGTGCAAATACAATTGCTTAGGCCCACTATATCCACTGGGACTTTGGGAGAATATGTCTAGAGAAGGAAAAATGAACTGGGAAGAAGTACCAAATATGCCTTCCTTGTGTATATAAGTTATAAGAAGGCAAAAAAGGATTTGATTTGAATCTGATTAAAGCTCTTAGCAGTGTGCTTGGAATATAATGAGTGCTTAGTAAATATTGCTCAAAGAGTGAATAAATGAAGAAACAAATAAATATCTTTTACCCTGTCTGACTTTATGTTTATCTCCATATCAGTGATATCCCCAAATTGTGAGCTCCAGAGGGGTAGGAAGCATCTCTGTCTTTTCTTAGCAGAGCAGAATTTTAACTCTAATCCTGCAAACTGTAGTCTCGAGGTTGTGATTGTTCTCATAAGCTTATCACTCACTCGCAAGGATAAGATTTAAATTTGATTAATCACAAGACTGATGTGGGCTGAAAGCATTGAGAAAAAGACTTGTTTGCTTCAGAGTCAAATGTAACATATTAGAACTTTGTAGGAAAAAAAAATTCAAAACAAGTTAATACACAGAAAAATTTAAGGATTGAATTGTCATTTTCTGATGTAGAACTTGTCAAGAATATTGATCTGATGTTTTGTAACAGACCTATAAAATATTTTTAATGCTTTTAAAAATCTATTGTGGTCTTACATGTCACATGTTGTCCTAGGAGTGTGTTCACAATGTTCTCTTATGAATCACCCATGGTCTTTGCTGGGTATCAGATTTCGCAGTGATTTCTTAATGGATTAATCCCAATGGACAAACCATCAAATATTCTCAAATTATGAAATGGTTACTTTTTAAATTAATAACAGACCATATTCCTATACATTTAGATGTACGTGAAATATTTTATTACATGACTTGACATTCTTTATCTAAATGGTAAAATAATATTTAGTAGCCTTACAGGAACTTCTCCAGTTAAGAGCCATCAACTTTTGAATGTCTGTATCATATACACACTCCTAGGTCACTTCGGCCAATCCCTTTTGACTCAACCTGCTACAAAGAGCCAACCACTTCCTCTATCTCTTTTCTGACTCTTACTCTATTACCTTTGTTAGTCTTTTCTTTACTCATCCCTTTTGCTGTTAATCACATTTATAAATCAATTCATGTCAAGACCAAGAGCACAGAAGCAGCAGAGTGGATCAAACATAAACGTGGTGTCAGACAGGATAGATTAGATCCTTCACTCTGCTACTTATTTTCTGCATGACCTTGAGGATATGGCTTAATATTTATGAGCAGCAGCAACTTATATTTGTAAAATAAAAGGATTTAATAATGTCTACTTCATAAATGAGAATTAAATGAGATAACGTATATAAAGTATGTGTCCTATTTGCATTAAAATAAGACTAGTAAAAATATGTCTTTCAGTTAGATTTGTTAATATCTGAAGGCAGCTTTTTTGCATGCCTATTAATACAATTTTACTTGTATTATAACTAATATTCAATTTATTAAAGACAAATCTTTAAGTTTTTTAAGATTTTAAATTCAAATTTCTAATCTTGTTATTATGTTTATTAATGTGGCAAAGGTGTATAAAAATATTAAATTACTTTCACTGGCTCGTTGAATAATATTTAATTGAATCACATGATTAAAATATTGAATTATCCCTAAACATTTAACACTATTTACATTTACAAATAACATTTTAAATAACACTTTAAATTACACTGGTGATTTAATATAGCTAATTGTTTCAAAGAATCCAAAACTATTATGCAGACTTCAAATCCAATAAGCGAGGTATTTCTAAGTATTTAGGTATCTCTTATTAATATAATAAAGCAAAAAATTGAATTTATTAAGTAATATTTTTATATACTTTTCAAACACCTTAAAAACAGAAAAAAAGACATATCCCAAAACAGGAGAATGATTACAAAGCATATTGCAGCAAAATACATTACAAAAATAAAAGTCTCAATATTATGTTCATTATTATCATGTCTCTCTATATTTAGATACCTTCTTTCCAGAAGTGGCTAATTTACTCCCCAACTAAGGGGATGATAATTACTATTTCAAGTCTATTATAGCAACTAAAACTATACACTAATTATTATTAATGATTTCAAATCAAGGCAAAAGACTTTTGTACTGCTTCAAGGATAATTCTACCCAAATTCCAGATTAGCAAAGAAAGAAAACTACTTTTACAAACTATTCCTGCAGAATTTGAGTAGATTTAACATGCCCTTCCCACTGTCTCTCTTCACAATGGGATCACAACGAATCTCCATGTTGCTTGATTTTTGATAATGGGCTTCTTAAATGCTTTTGAGATCATAGCCTATCTGTTCACTGACTGGTGAGATTCTGTACCTTCTTCATTTTAAAAATTTTTCTCGTCAATGTTAAATGCACCATTCTATTGGTTTATTGCCAAGTTCCCATGTGATTCCTGGCTTCTGCTTTCCTTTCCCCTCTCCACAATCTAGTGTTACTGAACCACTTTCTATAAATGCAAATGTTCTCCAAATTTCCAAGGCAAGAAGAATTAAGTAGATTCTTTAACATTATTCTGTATTCAGTATCATATCACCATTAGGGCTGGACTTGTCCTGACATGGGCCATAAGTCTGGTCTCTGATCTTGGCCTCTTTTTGGTGCCGGGAAGCACAGATGAATGGCTTATCATCACACAAACACAATCCAGCCCTTCCTGAACAAGACAGCTTGGAGAAATTTACAGGGGTGGACAGTAGCAGGTGTGAGATTCCTCATTGTCTGTTATAACTTGAGATAGCACAGGAAAATTTAGAGAAGACAAATGTCTGATGCAGATAGAAGAACCCTGTCCCTTGGGCTGTGGGGATTTCAAATTGCAGGAGTGAAGAAGAATCAGCCCTCATCCTTTGTGGTCATGCAGTATGATACAGCAGAACGTCTAGTTCAGAACAGAATCAAAGCTAAGTAAGATAAAGCTATCCAGGCTGATTTATTGTCTGTTATCCTAGACAAAAGAATATAATCTTTGAAGCCAGGAAGATATAAATTAGATCCTGCGTGTGCTACTTATTACGTGACCACAGCAAAGTTACTGAATCACTCTAAACTTGTATTTCTGCACTGTTGAGACAAACCACCTACTCATTAGTCATTATGAGGACTGAATGAACAGTACATATCAAGCCCTTAGTACAGTGCCTGGCTAAAAACAGGTATTCGGTAAGTAAAAAGTTGTCTAGTTCCTTTTCCCAACCAAGCAAAGACATGTTTAGAAGAACTATGAATCAGGTCTGGCAATACAAAGAAAATAGGTTTTGCTTCCTTCCCAGCCCGACTTTTACTAAAGATTATCTGTAGCTGTTACTTACGCTTTCTTACTTCCCAAATTCTGTTTGTGGTGGATGGACAGAGATTGCTGCCTCAATAGCTCTTCCCTGACCGCGCTGTATAACAGCAACATGGCTGGGTAAAATCAACCCATCCTTCTTGCTTCACAATTTGTTCTAAGATGACCACATGATTAGACAAGATCCAACAGAGGAAGGCTCAGAAGTGTGTTTTGACGGTTGGGGTTAGTGCTTTACGCAGGTATGATGCCTGGAACTATTCCAGGTGTTATGCTGCCGTGAGGAAAGCCAGCCTGAAGATAAAACTGACACAGAAGACAGAGTCAAGACAGGAGTAGAATGGAAGATTATATTGAAACTGAAACCTGCCTGATTGCTGTGCTTTTAAGTATTGTGAATCAAAAATAAACTTTTTTATTTTTATTTTTTTACTTTTTGAAAACATTTTCCCAGCTTTATTGAGGTATAATTTACAAATAAAAATTGTATATATTTAAGATGTATATGTTTTAATATACCTCTACATTGCACAATGATTATACCAATCAAGCTAATTCACACATCCATCACCTCATATAGTTACTGTGTGTTTGTGTGTTTGTGTGTGTGTTGAGAACACATTCAGCAAATTTCAAGTATACAGTACAGAACATGAATTATGGCCACTATGCTGTAATATTAGATCTCCAGAACGTCATCCTACCTTACTGAAACTTTGTACTCATTAACTCAAACCTCCTTATTTCTTCTACCCTCTGGGGCCCAGCAACCACCATTCAACTGCATTTATGAGTCTGACATTTTTCAATTTCAAATATAAGTGAGATCATGCAATAATTTTCTGTCTGGCTTATTTCACTTAGTATAATGCCCTCAAATTTCATCCATGTTGTCAGAAAAGGTAGAATTTTTAATTTTTTAAGGCTTAATCACATTCTGGTGTGTGTATATAAATGTATATTATATATATATATATCTGTATATATATATATATGTGCATATATATGTATATATATGACATTTTCTTTATCCATACATCTATAGGCTATCACTTAGGTTGTTTATCACTTAGGTTGCTATCACTTAGGTTATGTACTGGCTACTGTGAATAATGCTGCAATGAATGTGGGAGTACACATAACTCTTTGAGATACTGATTTTATTTCTTTAGATATATACCCAGAAATGGTATTTCTGGATCATACAATAGCTTGTAAATTTTTTGAGGAAATTCCATACTATTTTTTATAATGGCTGCACAAATTTACATTCCCACCAAGTGTTCCTTTTTCTACACATTCCCATCAACACTTACCTTTTGTCTTTTTGATAAACGTTTTTATTTTTAAACCAGCTGGCATTTTCTTTTTTTTGCTACCTGTAACCAAAAGCATTTTAACTTACCAATATTTTTACCCACTTTAATCAGAATTCAACTCTCACTCCACCAATACTGTTGTAAAGAGTATCAAATGGCCCACATGGCAGAGAATCCTGCAGATAGTTTTCTTGCTCTTCCATCTTAATCAGCTTTTGAAAGTTAAATTTTTCTTCATATATGCAAGTGTGCTCAAGGATACTTAATGCAGCATTGAGAATGATAGTGAGATGTTGAAAATAACCTACTGATATACCGAATACTGAAAATAATCTACTGATGCACACAATTTCATTTGATTTATTTTTATTATTTTAAATATCTTATGTATTTTTCAAATGTGTACTTTATGTATTATTAAATTATTTTCTTTATATAATATTTATATTTATTTCAAATATATAATTTAATTTTAATTTTTAAATTTTGTTTATCTGATGTATGCATTTATTTAATTACTAATTTAGTCACCAATGTGGGATTGAATAAATAAATTATGTGTATTTTTCATAGAACGCAGCCAATGAAAAAGTGAAACAATTCTATATGTTTGCTAAGATATATTAAGTAAAAATAGCAAAGAGCAAAGCAGTGTGAAATTGCATGCTACCATTTTAATTTAAAAAGATGATATTAATTCTTGTGTATGTATAAAATAGCTCTGAAAGGATTCATAATAATGTATTTGGTTGCCTCTGAGAAAAAGAACTAGATGGTGGTGACAGGGGTGTGAGATAAATTACTTTCATTGCATAATGTTTTTTACCTTTTGAATTTATGTTGTGGTTACATAGTAGTTATCATAAATAAACAAATAAACAAATTTAGATAATTTTAAAAATAGAGAAATGTTCAATTCCTGCCAAAATATTGCTATTTACTAGAATTTCATCTTAAAATCTCCCATACGGTCTCTTTTCTACTCATGGTTTTCAAACAATATAAGTCCTAAAAAATCGCACACATTTATATCTTCTTTTTTAAATAGAGGTATAATTGACATATAACATTGTATTAGTTGTACAATACAATGATTTGATATATATATATATATTGCAAAGTGATTATCATAGTAAGTCTAGTTAACGTCCATCAGCACACTTAGTTACTGTCTCTTCTCTTTTGAGTTCCAGACTCTTACTTCATGGCCTACTTGGATATCTCATAGACACTTCAAAAATTGGCAAAACTAAGCAATTCTTCTTAACTCTTGTCTTCTCTTTACAAAACTGCTTCTCTCCAAATCTTCCCCCATCTCAGTAAATGCCGTCACCATTAACCCTCACTCTTGAGGAAGCTATCTGAGAATTATTCTGCGTACTTCCCTCTCTTAAACTCCATTTCTAGTCAATCGCAGATTCCTGTGGTCTACAGCATACGTATATTTCCTATTCTTGTGTCCTACTCTCTAGTGTGACCACTTTAGTCCAAGTCATCATCTTTTCACCTAGTTTCCCTCTACCCCTCAAAACCTTCTCCAATGCCATGCCTGCAAAAGTTTTTTTAAAACCACCTACTTCAAAGTAGACCCTTCTATTATTCTATAAAAAAGTCATTTTTTTGTCATAACTCATTAAATTTAAAATTGCATATATGTGTTTGATGTTATTTATATATGCTTTCTTGCTGGATTATAAACTCAATGAGGACAGGGGCTGTGTCCATTTTCTCAAGTTCCTATGCTTACAACCTAGCACAATAACTGGCATGTGGAATATGATTAATAAATTATTCTCAAATAAATGAATAAGTTAAAGAGTGAATGAGCTCTAATCGTGTAGCAGATGTACTAGATGTGGTACTAAGGGGCGATAAGCCTGTCAGGATAAGCATTTTCTAGCATGGACAGATATAAAATGAGTACAAGAGGATATTTTTATGTATATATAGGGTAGATATGAGCAAATTTATTTGCTAGGGCAGAAAAGAGACTCCATTGAGGAAATATAGCAATAAATGGAAAAATAAAGAACAGGTTTAATTTTGCCACCTGAAAAATGAGGTGTGTGAATTAGGTGATTTGCTGTAATTATAGGATTCTGCTTCACAAATTTTCCCCAGATTCTGCCCTACAAGGTGAAAACTGCCCTAGATCTTTCTTCTAGAGTATGTCAGGAACACATGTGACATGTGGGTGGTAGATATAAGCATCCTGTCTGTAGGGAACCCGGCGAGGGCAAGTAGTAAATTGTCTTCAGTTCTGGATAAGCCCACTGTGAAGCCACAGCCATGGCAACCCTATCCTGCCACCTCCAGTGTCCGAGCGTCTCAGTCCATAATGTGTTCAAGATTGTTCTTGAAACAAAGGAAACAATAAAATAGAATAACTAACAAACCTTCTTTATTAAATAACAAGGAAACAATCTATATACAATCCCTTTGTCTCTTGCACGTGAGTGCTTCATCCTTCTCCTGTAGAAGGTTACTTCATGTGACCAAAGTGCAAGCACAGCAGCTGGTGTGAATGCACTACAATATGTGATGCTGCCTGACAAAACATGCAGTTCACACTTGCATTCTCAGTCACTGCACATGCAGAGAAAATGCACCATTTCAATTTACAAAGATGTAGGTGAAGAATTACTAGCTTCATTTCAAATGTCCATGTTGTGCCTCTTAACAATTAAACCAGCTGTTACTCTTCAAAATATGTGTCACTTTCTTTGCATTTGGGTCAAACTCCAACTGCGAAGATCCACTGAAGAAATAGAAAAACCCTGCAAATATAGACAAGGAAAATAGATGTTTTTTTCAAATAAATAAATTTAGGAATATACAAAACTCAGAAAAATAGATAACTAGAAATGGAAAGTGTTTATAGAATTGTGCCAAGAACTGTGTTATTTTACATAATTTTTCATTTATTTCTACAATGATCCTGTGAGGTAAGTATATCTAACTCCATCTTACAGATGAGTAAGTTGAGTTTCAGACAGATTTAGATGCTTGTCCCAAGTCACTCAACGAAAAAAAGGATGGAGACAGCACTCCATTCCAGCTCTGTCTGATAGCAAAATCATCTTTGGGTTATTAGGTTATTCTGCTTCCAATCAGATAAAATCCTCTGCTTCTTGGGAAACTACGATCTCTCTTTTTTTTTTATTTCCTAATACTTCTCCTCCTATTTTCCCACTTTGTAGCTTGAGGGGCATTTCTGGCCTTAGAGAAACGCACAGGACCTGCTATAGCTCTGCTGTCATGGTACTCTGGTTACCTTTCAATAAAGATCATCAGCCTCCACCTATCTATACTTGAGTAGGGAAAAAAAAAGTCTTTTTTAAACTTTGGATACATGGACAGGTAAGTATCTGCAACTGTGGGCCAATGTAGGGGATGACTGACTACTCAGAGAAGGTAGAAAAAAATCTCCCTGGTAATTAGTAGTAGCAAGAGTATGGAATGAAGAGAAAGCCAGCCAACTAGTATTAAACTTGGCCAAACCACTTGAGGGGATTTTTATACTGATATGATAATTTGAAAAGTAATAGCTCTAGGTGTAAGGAAGTGACACTTGAGAACTTTGGTTTTATCTGGATGTATAAAGCAGAGAGATTTGTGTTAATTATCTTTATGATTCAAAACAGCTTATTATATGAAGTAGTTGTATGATTGGTACAAAATTGGCCAGCCGAAATTTGGGGGAGTGAGGAGAGAACTGGTTAAAGAAAATCTGTTATTAAAAATTATTTCCATTCTTCCTTTTCTGTAATGCCATAGAATGTTTCAATTGCCCTATTGCCAACAAAATAAGTATCTTCTTACCAAATGCTTCAAAAACAGCATTAACCTTCGGTTCAACTCCTGGAAAGTCTTCCACTATTTTCCTGGGAAAGCCTGGATCCATGGACTGTTTCTTCTCATCAAATCTGCACCAAATAAAGGAATACAGCTCAGCATGCATAGAGGCCATGTTACCAAAATTCATAAATCATGTTAGGTTTAATGTGGAATTCTAGTAAACTTTCCAAGCACTGCAAATAAATGTCAAACCTGTCTAGCACTACAAAAATATGTGAATTTAGTGGTACTGGAAACTTAACTCAAACTATATCTTCACCAGGAATAGAGGCACACATTCTGATCTAGAAGATGCTGCTTGTTATTACAGTTCATAAGACTGGGCAGAATCTTAGTCATCTTTCTATCACAGAGACATGAAGATATGAACAAATACATAAAGCGCATTGAATCATTTTTCTCAAATACGAATTTCAAGTTCTCCACCATGCTTGGCTCATGTGTGCCCTCTCTACCCTGCACATCTGGATTTCCTATGTTTCCTAGAAAAAGGGATTAGAATGAAAAGCAAAGCACAGTAAATGTATTTTGGACTTGTTGGCTGGACCTTGGTGGGTCTGCCCAGATGTCTCAGAGTCTGTGCAGATGGCCAGGAATTAGCTTCTATATGAGTCTTGGGTTCAATCCATGAAACTGGACTGCTCCTGCTCATTGTCCTCTTAAACAGGCAAGGTAATGAGTGAGTGAGGTTAAAAGAAGCCCTTGAGAATCACAGAATAAAGCTGAGAAGGCTGAGAAGATGAGACAAACACCCAACAAAACCTTTAAGAACGTGGGCAAGGATGTGAAATTGTGGCCTGGATTCTCAGGGCTTCTTTCAAAAAAGAGAAGTCCAGCCGGGTTTGGAGTGCAGCAGGAAAAGCTTCACGGAGGTGGTGGGACTTAAGCCAGGACTTGGGGGTGGATAAGGTTTGGGTAGGTAGAAGGGAGAAGAGGGCACTCCTGGTAGGTGTGGCAACAGCACAAAGGAAAGCTTCCTCCCAGGGCACATGGCACTCAAAACAGAAGAGCTTAAGAAATGTCCGCTGCCAGGCACTGCTGTAGTTTAAAGTAATCACTTCCTCCACAGTTGTCTAAAGCTCCATCCTTCCTACTGAGCGGGAAGCAGAGCTAAGAGCAAGGCAAGGAATTTCCTTAGAAAAAGGAAATAAGTTCTCTAGTTCGGTTCCATACAAAGTCATTCCAATCGCATATTACCTCCAGTATTTGTCCTCTACAAAGAAGTATGTTTTCTTCTTTTCCTTATCAAAAACGGCTGCATCTATTTTCTTTACTGTTGAAGGAAAACCCAGTGTTTGGATGCCTCTAGGGTAACCTGCTTGTACCTCATTTCCTCTGATGGCCCAGAACTGATTTCCTGTTTAAAAAAAAAATAATTCAGAATCACATTGAATTTATAACCATTAAGCTTTGCGGTTTTAGAAATATCGTTTAGCACTTTTGAGTTTATAGTAAAAAGAAAGCCAGAATTTTAGGTTTAGTCACCAGCTCAAAGTGAGCATTTAACAAAAATTTGCCTATTGAATGAATGAACATAGATCAAATGAGGGAATATAAAGAAGGGCAATTTATATTCCTGTGTTCATTTTTATCATCTGTAAAATATCAATAAAACAATACCAGTTCCAGGTATTTTTTCATTATCTTAGAGTAATAAAGTAGACAATTTTTGTCATAGTAGAGAAAATTAAAGTCCTATTCAATTTTCCTGTGAGAGGATTTATTTCAACAAATTGAAGAAATTATTATGTAATAATTACCTTTAAAAATGAAAACAGTATCCCTGATAGTAACTTCATATGCAGCATCCACTCCTGAAGGAAGAGATGGCCAAAATGAAGAAATCAAATAAAATCCAGGTTCAGGAATCCTTACAGATTTGCGCCAAAAATGTCTGAAACATATGTAAAAAGAAATGAAAATTGAGAAATAGTCTTTCATCTTTAGCATTATTTTCCTCATTGCCCTGCCTCACTCATCTTCCTGCCATTCCCTTATCCTCTAGGCTCGGCGACAGACAGAAATCAAGTATATTGCCAATGGAAAAGTATTTTTCTTTTTTCTTCAGAAGACTGCATTGGACTTTCTGCCATAAGATTCCAGAGTAACGACTTTTATAAAACATAAGTTATCCTACAATGCAAGTTAAATGCCTGAGTGTAAGCTTTAAATACCTACAACTCATGCAAAAACAGTGTATATGTTATACCATCTTTCATATTTTTCAAAAGATAGGCAAATGTGTGTATATGTACATGGACTATGTAAGCCTATTTTTATATGTGCATGGAACAATTCTGGAAGGATATACATGGATCTGGGACTGTAGATGAATGTGGGGAGAAATGGGGAACTAAGAGTCAATGAGGTGAGAGAAACTTGCTTTTAACGTTCTTCCTATTAATGAAGTTTAAATATTTCATCATGTGCATATTTATCCAGCAGTGAGTAAATTAATTTATTAAATGTAATGCTATTCTGGTGTCATTGTTAAACGAGAAAAAGAAAAAAATTCTGATATAAAGTTCTATTTGTGCCTTTTGAAGAGCAACCATGACTTATAATATTTGGGAACAATTAAAGGACGAGTATCGAATCATTCTAAGTCTTCAAAAATGAACTTGACAATTTTAGGAAAATGTAACAATTAGAACATTAGGTCTGAATAAATTCAGTTCAGAAGAATAATTTTTGTTTTAAATGTTTAAAAACCTCTATCAAATTTCTGTTTGTTTTCATTTGTAAGCACTGCAGATCAAACAAAAATAGAAAAATATAATTTTCTGGTCTGACCTGTCTTTAAAGAACAGAATTTCTCCCCTCAGAGTGCTGACTGCATCAAAGGACAAAGTAGGATCACACATGGCTGGTGTCTCAGGAGGCACAGATTCTGTGGGCACCACAGGGTCATCAGGGGAAGCAGGGGGAGGTCCTAAAGGGAACAGATATGAGGATGCAAACATTAGGAGAAACGTGATGCTTCTGCCAATGCATATGCTTTCCGAACATTCTCAGAATACTCTGAGTTGACTCGCAAATGTTTTCTGCAGCATTTTAAAGCTTTCCTGAAGATCACCACTGCAAAGCTACAAGGCCCAATTTTTCCAGCATCACTCACCATACAGGGACTGAATGCCATTCACATCATCTTGAGAAAGGCGGAACCGGGCCAGGTCTGTGAATGGGTTGTAGACTGGGTACATCAAAGCTTCAGAGTTGGCCGAGTGATAGAGACCCAGGGAATGGCCAAGTTCATGAGCAGCAACAAGGAATAAATTGGTCCCTATTTAAGAAATCGTAAATAAGAGTTTATTCCTTCAATATATGTACATTGCAGATGTCAGCTGTGTATTGTATTTGTTTACTTCCTGGAAGCACACAGGGCTTTTTCGGCCTTGAATTTGGTTAATTGATCCATCGATTGATCGATCACACACTTAATGGAAAGCCAAGTGTATTTCAAAGCTCATTATCGACATCAATCTTTGAGACAGTGTCCAACCATATCCAAATTCCCTCTCCAGTCTCAGAAGCCTATTCACTTCATGAGAAGCAGGTCTCTTTTCTTGTATTCTGGAGTGGAATGAACCTACTGGCTTAACACATCAATAAATGTTTCTCTTTATTTGTCAATGAAAAGCTAAACACAGTTTCGATGTATTGACATTGGCTGGTTACAGTCTCAGTTAAATGAATCATACATAGTTTATTCTTGTGAACTCTGAAATCCTTAAACAATCTTCGTGCTGTCATTTGCCATTGGAATATTGCCTGCATAATTTTTCAGCCTCGTGATATTTATTCAGTACATATTGAGTTAAAATAATTCATAAAGATAAATGTCATAGGATCTGTAAGATTGATTTAAAAACATAACATGCCAAATCATGTCTAGCATTTGTCCCAAAAGAGATTTTGGCCACACAAACACTAGTCGTATTCAGATTTTTTTCTTCATATTATAAAAAAATCAGAATGCTGAAATTGGAAGGCCTTGGGTAATTATGATTGACATACCAAGAAAGTCAATTTCACTTTTTAAAGTTCTCATCTCAGACTCTGAGGAAATGTTTCTTTGACAAAAAGAAGTTGTTAATCTAATCAAAACAAAGAATTTTATTCAGCACTAACCTCACATCTATACTCCCTACAGAGATAATGTTTGCATTTTGATTATAAATGGCAATTAAGTTTCAGAAGTAGTGTTATTTGTTTTAGCTAACTGAGAACTTTGGAAGCCATTCCTCAAAGTATACAGTTATGAACTGAGAAAATTTCTTCTACCTAAGAAGAAAAAAAAGTTCAGACATTTTATTTGGGGGTAAGGTTTTTCCTTCAGAAGGAGTCTATGAAAACCCCTCTTACCCTAGAGAGAGTAAAATGATATTCTAACCAGAAAAACCTAAACTAGAAACTAAGTTTCTGGAAGGAAATTAATTCTCCTTTAAGAATAAATAAGTAAGCAGAGGAAATTTTCCCCACTTGGATATAAGTAATATCTAGAGCACATGTTGGTGTAGATTCAATACAATACGTTATCCCTTGGATATCTGCAATTCGATATAATGAGAAATTGTCCTTAAAGACAGTTCTAAGATCACACAGTAACCATGGTAATCAAAGAAATAATGATGCTTCCTATATTGTGCTTATACTAAGACAGAGAACATAATTTTTAGATATCGAACATGTTTTCAATAACCATTAAAAAAGCAATATATTCTGCTGGTCCTTTCCCAACTATAAAACAAACCAAAATCATTCTGAGGGATGTATAACTAACCTGATGTATCCTTTGTCCATTTTTCGTCATCATCAAAGTGAGCATCTCCATTAATTCCTGGCCCCGGTGAAAAAGCATGAGCCAAAACCATTCCTGGCCCATCAAAAGGGATAAAGTCTCCATGTTCTAATAGAGAAAAATGTTTTTTATTAGAAAGATAGGTAATGAGAATCTCTTTGCAAACTTTTCCAATAAAACAACACCAGGTAAATGGAAGCATCTCAAAATATTTTTGTTGTTAATGTTTGTGTTTGCTTTTTACCTCTAGCTGCAAAAGTGATCAGTATGTCAGCCTCTCCTTCATAAATCCTGGAGAATGTAAGTGGAGTCACCTCCTCCCAGACTTTCAGAGCTTTTTCGATGGCAGAATCAACAGCATCTCTTGGCAAATCCAGTGTATAATTCACAATCCTGTATGAGAACATTTGAAGAATTTAATATTTTCCCCGGAGAGAATCAATTGTGAAATCTCAGTATCATGTGAAAGCCTCTTGGGACCCATCACCTGTAAGTAAGGCGAGTTTTCCTCCACTTTGGCATGCCGGGAAAAGTACTGAAGTCGCCAACGTCGGGAACTCCGCACCTGGGCATGCGCATCACCTCCAGCGTTTCTGAGTCCAGCTTCCCCGTTACCTCCAACCCCAGGAACTTCTGCATTTCTTGGATTTTTTTAACAACAGGACCACTGTCCTTTCTTCTAACAAACTGTTTCACGTCTTTTGCAAGGTTGTAGTAGTTTTCCAGGTAGTGCTAATGGAATAATAAGTATAGTGTTTAGGTCATTCTTATGTTTTTTTTATCCCGTATAGTCCTTTTGTGCAGTTGCTCACTTAATCTATTGAAAGTATTCCTTCTGATTGCTGAAATTAAAATAAGCGTCATGTTCTGTTCAATTCTTCAGTTATAGACTCCTCTTCACTTTTGTTTTATCTTTGTAACTAAATAATTCCCACAGCTTAGTTTATTAACAGAACAATGAAAATAAAATGGAAAATCTAGTGAACTTAAAGGAGAAAAACAAAATGAACAGACTTCTTTGGGCATAATTGTATATTTCAGGTACATTTATTCAATTTCTTCAATTTTCCACTTTATGTGTCTCACGAGGACCTGGCTTAAGAAAAAAATGGACAAAACTCTGTGTCTAAACATGACACTAGTAATAGAAAAATCTAGCTAATCTTGCATTGTATCAAAATACCAAGAAGTTCCAAAGCACAATAAATGTCATACAGCCTCCCCTTGTGATTCATGTTATCTCAAGCCCCAGTGCTGCTGCTGCTATGGTATCTGTGGTCTTAGGAAAATATCTAACACATCTCACTTTTGTTTCTCTGTATACAAAAAGAGGAGCCCAAATCGTGTGATACCGAGAACTTTTTCACACCCAACACTTTATAACTCTATACTTTAAACATTCCTGCACAGTAATTCAAACCACTCTGCATAAGTTTTATAAATGGAAAGCAGAGATGGTTGCCCCACTTGGCCCTGTGAAGGAATGTGAGGGCTGTCTTCCTTAATTACCTGAACAAGGTCCATGCTGTCGTCCCTTGCAGCTCCATTCAGTGGATAAGCTGAGCAAACCACCACCCACAGCAATAGTAGCATTGGAAGATTCTTCATTTCCACTGGCTTTACTCAGCTCTGTGTTGTCTTAATGTCTTGCTCTTTGCCTATCTTCTTCTAGGTCCACACTCTGGAGCTCAACTTTTATAGAGTGACAGTGTTTGTTTAGATCACCCACAGCTTGACTCATGATTGCTGTCATCCGAATAGCAGCAGGACCATTTCCAAAAATTCCAATACCAAAGTAGTATGATACAAGCTACTTTACTAATTTCTCTCAACCTTTCCAATTTTGCAAGTCAAAATAGTGATTAATCTCCAGGAAATGCTTCCTGTATTGGCAAGGAGAAAACTGGGCTTTTTTTTTTTTTTTTTTTTAACTCTGGAAAAAAAGTGACTGCAATTCACTAGACAATTTATGTTTGTGTGTTTGAAAGAAGCAGGCTGACTTGGTAAAAAGTCAGAATTGTGCGGAACTTTTAAATGTGGTTTTAAGGACATTTAAAATCAAATGTTATAAG
>NW_006432669.1:9355075-9377188 GCF_000325575.1 Pteropus alecto
CATAATCTATTAGATTCTCTAAAAACAAAAGAAATAACATCTAGAATAAAATTGGACGATAGTGTTCATTTTTTGTGTCTTTGATTTGAAATACCTACTACTGCTTTCTGACTAGGTTTGTTAGTCCTTGGTGAGTAAAAACACATAGGCAGGATAGAAAAAAAGATTGTGAAGAAGAAAGTGTATCTATTCTCTTTTGGTTGGTCTTAATTCTGTACCCGGTATATTAATGGGCAACAAATTTGTAATATCTGCTCCATAAATACTAGTAAAGTTGAAATAAATTATATTGCTCACTGGACCGAAATACTCCTTTGTCTTTACTACTACAGTTATAAAAAAAAGTTCTCTTTTAATCTCTTTTTCTTCTCCCTAAATCCAAATTAGTAGATACTTTGAAGTTAAAAAAAACAAAAAATTCTAAATTCTATCTTCGTGCTGCTCATCTTTTTTCTGTCTTCTTCCCTCCTCTTTTTTCCGTTTTTTCTGTTTCTTCCCTTTCCTTCCTTTTCTCTGTCAAATAGAGTACTGTTCGTATCAATCGTGTATAAATGCCTGTAGAAAAGACCCTAAAGATTCTCAGAAGAAACTTTGTTAAACTTTATTTACAGCCCTCTCACCACCTGCCACACACCTATCTCTCCCATCAATCTCACTTCCCTTACTCTTGCAAAAACAAAAAACAAAAAAAAAAACAAAAACAAAAACGGAAATATAAAAAGAATGCAAATCGGAGGGAGCAGCAAAATTTATACTTATTAAACATTGAATAAATGTACAACACTTTTGTTCATCACCACACCTTTTTTCTTTGCTTGTTTGCTTGTTTGTTTACTAAAAAGAAAAACATCCTAGGAATGTGTAGTAAGTAAAATGATGAATAAGAATGTGCACTTAGTGGACATTTAATAAGTTTTGCTCCCTCCCACTTGTGTCCTTTTTGCATTTTCTTTTTTTGCTTTATTTTTGAATGTTTCTTAATAAACACTAGAGAGATTTCATCCAATATGTGTAAATAATGGAATAGGATTTCATATGATAATAACATCCCTGTAGCAGGAGGTGCCCAGATGCCTGAGATCACTTGGCAGGGGCTACGCATCAAATTTAAGCATCCATTTTTAGACTAGATTCTGTCTAAAGGCAATTCAGAACTAGTGTTCTACATTTCTTTTGGGGAAAAAGTCTGTGTCCTTTCTTGATTGAAATAAAGAAAAAATATTTGTTCACACTGATGTCAGGATAGCTAAGAGCAGTGGAGGGTAGCAGGGCCTGTACCAAAATGAATTCCAGGAAGAAATAATAAAGTCAGACAGAAAAGGAAGTAAGAGATTAAAAGCAGAAGAGCTGTGGCAGCCACAATAGTCAATTCCTTCTACATTAAGGCTTTTTTTTTTTTTCCTAATAAAATTTCTCTAGTGTCATAACTTAAAAAAATTTTTTTTTAATTTAAAGGGAAGCATGACAGATATTTTGTTTATTTTTCAACTGCTTCAATGTAATTGGCAAAACGGGCCATGTTGTTCCTGAAATAAATACAGAAGTCTGACAAATGCAAAACTTTGTCATCTTTTCAAGCAGCTTCAGAGACTTCTCTGAGAGTTTGTCCTCAAGCCCCAGGAAGAGGTCATTATTTATTTCTTGATGGTATCATGGACCTGCCTCTGTTGCTGATTTTTCACACTGAATTACTGTATATTGGTTTATTTATATGCCTCCCTTATACCACTCTATGTTCTTGACAGTAGGGACTGTGTCTCATTTATTTCTGTACTCCTGATACTTAGCATGGTGACTCGCATATGGCAGGTACCCAAAAAGTGCTTAGAGAATTAATTAATATATTAATTATGAATGAAAGGCTCACAGCACATTCATACAGGTGAATGAAAAGCTAAAAAATTTACAAATCATGCATATGTCTCTAAATTCCCAGATTTTACATGTCATATTTACCAAATACCCTAATAACTGAATTTTAAAGAAGTTTCATTTTCTCAGAAAATGATTAAAATTGTAAATGCATTAATGAGAAGGAACGGGTTAATTAAAAAGAGCGACTGAAAGAAGAAAGAAGAGAGGGGAGGGGCAGATAGGAAGGGAGGGAGGTACTGGGGAGGAAGAGAGAGAAGGGGAAAAGAAAGAAAAATAGAAGAGAGAGAATACGTACACTAGATGTAGAGCGTACCTGTGAACATCAGAAAAAAAGGGCTTTTCAATACAGAAAAGAAAACCACTTCTACAGAACAATCATTTGTTATATGACTACTGTCATAGATCTAACTTCTGGGAATCAGAGACCTGGAAGTAAACTTAAAGTCCAAGTAATATTTTACCTGATAACTTTTCACATTTGTCACCCTATTTCTCATGCTTCTCCATGACTAATCAGATAATACACGATCCTTGCTGCCTCCAGCTGATATTATTCTTTCAGCTATACATTCATTTATCAAGAGTTTGAATCTTAAATTCTTCAGAATACCCAAACTGAGAGTGTAAATTTGGAGATAATATTTAAAAGGGAAATTTAGAGAAAAAGTGACCAAATTAGTTATTTAAAAATAGAAGAGAAGGAAAGATGAAATGAAGGAACAAAGGAAGGAAGGATATAATCTAATAGAGGAGATGACCCCTGCATAATTAATTCTATAAGGCATAAAGAAAGAAGCTGTACAAGAATTATGTTTCTACAAAACATTTTAATTAAAATGTTTTTAAAATGTTTCTATAAAACATTTCAATGAAAGTTTTTTATGTTTCAATAGAATTTTATATTTTTATTATAGAAAATTCAGAATATGGAAAAAAGTAGAAAGAAAATAAATCATTTATAGTTATGCCGTAAGAAACAAAAAAACACTACTAACACGTCACTGTACTTTCTCTTAATTTTTAAATACCTGTATATTCTTTTGTACATCATGATTGTCATGAGAAATTTATGAAATTTTATCTATTCGGAATCTCAGAATTTTAAATCAGACCATATATGCTAATTTCATGCCTGTTTAATTTAATGCCACAGAAACTTTTAAACCTTTTTAGTTGGAAGGTGAACTAGAATAGAAAAGAGAATTAGGAACAGAGAACACCTGCACGTGGATAGCTAAGTCTTTTTCATTTATAAATGCTTAATGACTCACATCACTCAACATAAATGGTAAAAAATGATGAAATCCTTCATTTAAATTCCTTAGCAATGACAATGGCCTGTATATGGCTCTAGGCAGCTTTGATTTTACCAAACGAAGGAGAGCATTTTGTAATATTCTTGGCATAAATATTCCAGTTGTGCAAACAGAATAACACTAACTGAAATTGTTAATGGTACTCCAACAGGCAAATACATTCCCATTTGACTGTAGGGTTGAAACTGTTGCAGGAGAAACACTTCTTCACACATGAGGATGAGGGTAGAAGCTGAAGTGGAATGGGTGTGAGAAATAGAGTGGACCAAACATAACCCCAGACTGCCTAATCTACCAGACGAGCTATCTTTTAATTAAAAAACTGACTTTATCGAACAAACTGAGGAAAGGCAGCTCTAATTAAGCCTTTTATAGTCTGACCTATGGATTCTGAAATTGTTCATTTTGAGTCAGTTGGCAATTGTATGTCTTCATGTAATTTTTTTCCAGGGTGGTTCAGAAGAAATGTACTGATTCTGGCATGTCTGAGCATCTCTTTATTTATCCACTTTTAGGGGAGAGATCTTGGATGGGTATAAAATTCTAGGGTCACAATTTCTCTTTTCTCTTTCAAAATCAACACCCATCTAATAGAGAGACACAGCTTCAGTGTTTTCAGTTCATAGAAAAATAAATGTCCTGGTTGCTGAGAAAATATGTGAGAAGCAAAATATTTTCCTAATTTTTTCAGATGACCAGAAATTATTGAGGTTTTATAAGACAAACATAGATAGACCCCCAAATCTTTTTTTTCACTACAGTTTTACTGTTCTTATAAGCAGTAAAAAGCTCATTCTAAAATAAGCAACTTTGTTTCCAATGTTATAGCATTTTTTTTCTTTTCATTTTAAGTTCTATAGTAAAAGTTCAAGAAAGGTTTCTTCAGTGGCTCTAGCCAGTGTCTTTTGTTTTAAAAAAAGTTATATCTATATATAATATGAATAAGTATGCTCATATTATATATAGTTTTGTGTTTTACATTTAGGTCTGAGATACATTTTAAGTTAATTTTGTGAATCATAGAAAGTCTATCTCAATTCATTTTTTAAAATTTTAAAATTTTTTAATTACTGTCGCTATTCAATATTGTCTTAGTTTCAGATGTACAGTATAGTAGTTAGACACTTATATTACTTACAAAGTGATCCCCCTGGTAAGTCTAGTACCCACCTGGCACCCTACAAAGTTATTACACTATTATTGATTATATTCCCTATACATTCTTGTGACTATTTTGTAACTGCCAATTTGAATTTCTTAATTCCTTCACCTTTTTTACCCAGCCCCCCTTAATCCTCCTCCACTCTGGCAATCATAGATTTGTTCTCTGTATCTATGAGTTTATTCTGTTTTATTTGTTCATTTGTTTTGTTTTTTAGGTTACACATATATCAATTAATTTTTTTTTTTGCATGTGGATGTCCAGTTGTTCTAGCACCATTTGTTGAAAATACCATCTTTGCTCCATTGTATTATGTTTGCTTCCTTGTCAAATATCAGTGGGGCTACTTCTGGGCTTTCTATTCTGTTCCACTGATCTATTTATCCATTTTTGTGTTAGTACCATGCTGTTTTGATTACTGTAGAACTTGATTACTGTAGCTGTATAGTAAGTTTTGAAGTTGGGTAGTGTCAATTCTCCAACTTTGTTCTTCTTCAATATTGTGTTGGCTATTCTGGATCTTTTGCCTCTCCATATAAACTTCAGAATCGGTTTGTTGACATTAACAAACTAATTTGCTAAGATTTTGATGAAGGTCAATTATCTTCTTAATGTTTTTGGTCACATAAGTGACAACATCAGAACTATATTTCTATGAAATTTATCTGGTTTCAGTGATTGAGACAGATTAAAATGCAGAGAAAGTGAAGTAGATTGATTTAGGGGCTATCATAATTATCCAAATGAGTGTAAGGGGAACCTGAAGGACAGCAGATATAAGTGAAAAGAAATGAGAAAGAAAGGAGATGATACAGACAGAAGAAGAATAGACAGGACCAAAAAAATAAATAAATAAATAAATAAATAAATAAATAAATAAATAAATAAATAAGAAAAGGTGTAGCATGACATTGAGTATTGTAAACTGAAGAATTAAAACTAGCTAGTCTGAAGTTAAGGTTGAGTTCCTTTCATTGTGACTTGGCAGATCTTTGCCTAGTATGGAAATAAACAAAGACCAACCAAATGGGAACAAGTAACTGTAATTTATTCAGAGCTTGCTATAGTATCACTTGTGTTTTGGCAGAAACTCAACATCAGGCAAAGGAGTGGGAAACTTTACAATGGAAAAAATGGAAGACCTCATGTATATCCTGATTGGAGGCTGTCAGCATAGGAAAGCTGTAGGTAGGATAACTAGAAGTGGGGCATTCTATGCTATTGGTTAGGGGTACACATTTGACTCTTTTTGATTGATCCTCTATTGGAAACAAAGACAAAAATTAGAGAAACTGTCAGCTATTAATCAAGTCTTGGCCATTTTGGACTGATTGTCATAGAGGATATTATTTAGCTTCCTGGATTGTCACTAAAGATAGCAATCTGGCTTCCTGAAAGCCTGACTTACAACAGCTAACTTCCTAGGTTGTTTACTGTAGATAAGGGGGTTGGTTTCTTAAGCAGTTTACTACAGGTTAAGTGTCAAAGTTTTATTTTAATATGTGTTCTGGCCATTGTTCATTTGCATATTTAGTATTTCACTAGAAAAGCTGTCTCTAATCTATGGCTTATGCACTTCTACAAATTAGGGAATTTATCCTTGGCTGAATGACCTCTTCTTTTGCTACCCACATATTCTTTGCTTAAATTCTGAAATTCATAAATACTTTATTCTTGGGGTTAGGTCAAATACCTGTAACTAGTAATGTTTATTGCCCTGGTGAATTTGTGGTAATGGTCTTAGGTACTGCTTTGCCATGGCTCTGACACCTCATCTTCTTTTGAGTCATGATTTGTTAATGTTGACACATTTTTGAATGGATCACACTATGCAAGAATGACAGAATGAAATTTCGTGTTGTAGCAATAGCAAAATCAGGGTTGGATGTATACCAAGGCAGAGCTAACTCACAAATCCACAGAGCTGGAATTGGTTGCCAGTTTACTCTCCATTAAAATTATATTGTGAGAAGAATAAAATTGGGGGTCTGAACTTTTATTCTGAACTTTCATTATTTTGTAAGGTTTTGGGCAATTAATGTCTCTGAATCTTCTCAGAGTGTGTAATGTGGTCAGATATATTTTCAGAACTATTCTTTAAGAAAGGAGAAAACCACTATATACTGATCATCTAGTATGTGCCAAACATGTTACATGCATTATACCTAATCTTTACACTTACATTGCAAGGTAAAGATCAGTATTCTCATTTCACAGATAAAAAATTGGAGCTCAGAAAAGTTAAAACATTCGTTTGAGTCCACATACACCGTGAGTAGCAGAGATGCTGCGAGTGTTTTCCATCAAAACCAAAACAGAAACAAGAGTTTGCAGTGTCTGCAAATTAACTCCAATCCCTGTATCTCATCAGTTTATGACACCCACTTAGTCTGGACTTAACCCTTCCCACAAATTTTCTCTCTCAAATTTTCAAATTCTTGAAAACTGAATCCTGGACACGTCTCTTAATCCAATATCTGTCTGATAATTAGTTCTCAGTTTTGAGAGCTCTCATTGATTTCTGACCTTTTGACTTTCCTCTCCTTTTTTTAAGCCCAGTCTTTCCTAGCCATTATCCTTTCCTCGTGCTCCCCAGATGTGACCCAGTTAGGATACATGTCTATGAGCAGTTACTACGTGTCACTAAGATTCAAAAATCCACAAAGCCTCCTCATTCATCAAGATTGGTCACTGTTTCAATTCCAGAAAAAACATCAGCAAAATCTTGCAACCATGAATTCCTAAGTGTTTGTGAAAAAGGCCAAAACTAAGGTTCTGAGCATAAACACACAGTTCGGTACCTTTGTGGCCTGAAACATATTTCACAACCCTTGTTTCTTTTGAAAGTCATATTTTATTCAATTACAATATAAGAACATGCTGTTCCAGGTCATGAGTTTGGAGCATGAGTGGAAAAACCTCTCCTTAAACCTCACTTATATTTACATCTCCCTTAAGATATTTTATTGTTGATTTGATTGCTCCAAAAAAGTACATAATAGAAGATCTTTGTTGTCGCTGATAATTTATTCATCATTTTATTTTGTCTCTAATAATTGGACCACACAGTATCAGATATTGCCTCTTGTTAGTTAAGATTATTAGCCAAGAGAATCAAAGTGGCATAGTAGAAAGAGCATAAGTTTGGGGTTAAACAGCCCTCAGAATCTTAGTCTGCACTTACTAGTTCTGTGATACAAAATTGCTTATCTTCTCTATGTCTTTTTTTCTTCATTCTTAAAATGGCATTAAAAATGTCCATTCTACAAATTTGATATATAAAACAGGAAAAATATATAAATTTCTTGCCACATAATAAACATTATTATTCATAACAATTTAATATCTAGAGTGATGGCAAAAAATTAGGTGATTGTATTTCTAACTTTGGATGGTCTTTAGTAGTTGGGAAAAAGGGGCATATGGAGAAAATGGAAGAGGGTCTACATGGGCTCTCTACCTGCCTTGTAGGTCAGAGTGGTTATTGGGGTGTGACTATACCTCTTGGGGAGGAAAGCAGCAAAACTGAGCATTTATGAGTTAAGAGGAAGTTGAGATGGGAAGAAAAAAGATTCAGCTGAGTAGCTAGTAAGTGCCAGGGCTTCACCTGTGTTAATCCTCAGAGCAAACCCTGAGATTTAAAAAGGTAAACTAACTTTCCTAAAATCACCCAGTGAGTCACAGTGCAAATTTTCTGACTTAACAATGGGCTTTGTACAATCAGTCACTGCCCACAACTCTGCCTTCCAAGATATTTGCAACAGGTCAAGAGATAAGCCATACCTTCACTTCCTGCAGTACAGCATATGATGTATTCTGAAGGTTTCTTTCACTGTAAAACTTCAGGCTTAATAAAACCCACTTCTTAATGCTTTCCTGGACTTGTAGGAGATAATGGAAGTCTCCAGGGTTTCCCTAGTGCTCCTATACACAGACATACATAGACACAGACACACATAGACACAGACACATATAGACACAGACACAGACAGACTCACACACACACACATGCGCACGCGCACGCACACACAAACACACACTGAGCTGAAGCTAGATTAAGGATGAGTGAGAAGGTAGCAAAGAACAAATGGGAACAAAAAGTAAATTCTCTAATGTCCAAACAAATGACTGTGGTAGAAGGACTTCCATGAGGATAGTAAATCTTGAACAATCTGTGAGGTGAAGGATCTGTATCTAAAGTTCCTGCCACAGATCCTAGAAAGAGACCAAAATAGCTCTAGATGAAAAAAATCCTGTTGCTTTCTAATAGAAGCAATAACCAATATTCTTAAGAAACATGCACACCTTCTTTAGACTCTAGATTGCTGCAAATTAAAACTAAAATTGAGCTCACAGTCAAAGTTCATCTAACACACAAAGATACCAACTCTAGGACTGAAAGTCAATAACAATAACTGGAATTCAGCAAATAGCAGACTTAGACCGACAAGGTATTTGGATATTTCAATGATCAAATCCAGACTATATAACAATAAAGAATTTAAGGTACAAAGAAGTAAATAATGGAATCACAAAAATGAACAAGCAACAAAGGACTAAGAAATGACCAAATCTGAAAATGAATCAAATGGAAATTCACATTTTTCATTTGCTACTTTTACATATTTTTCATCTCTATATTATGTCTGTTTTCCATTAAATCCTTGAAAAATACTTATAACTGATTTTAAAGTCCTTTTTCGGAAACTTTATACACTGCTGGTGGGACTACAAATTGGTACAGCCACTATGAAAAACAATATGGAGGTTCCTCAAAAAACTAAGAATTGATCTACCATATGATCCAGCAATCCCTCTACTGGGTATTTACCCCCAAAGACTTGAAAACTCATGTCCAGAAAGATATTTGCACACTGATGTTCATAGCAGCATTATTCACAGTGGCCAGGACATGGAAGCAACTGAAGTGTCCTATGGATAGATAATTGGCTAAAGAAGCTGTGGTACATATATACAATGGAATATTACTCAGCCATAAGAAGAGATGAAATACTGCCATCTGTGACAATATGGATGGACCTCAAGATAATCATGCTAAGTGAAATAAGCCAGACAGAAAAAGTTGAAAATCACATGATATAACTTATATGTGGGATATAAACCTAAAAGCAACAAATGAACAGGACAAACAAACAGAGACTCATGGACATGGACTATAGGCTAGTGGTTACCAGAGGACTAGTGGTTGCTAAGTAGGGTGGAGAAGGAGGCGGGAGGTAGACGGGGTAAAGGGGGTCAAATATTGGGTTTAGGGGAGGATGAAGTTGGTAAAGGGGATCAAATATACGGTAGCTGAAGGAAACTGGATGTTGGGTGGTAAACACACAATAGAATATACAGATGTCAAATGATAATGTACACCTGAAAATTATATAATCGTATTAACCAATGTTACCCCAATAAACTTAACTAACTAAATAAATAAATGAAAATAAATAAATTTCTTTTTTTGCTAATTTCATTATTTTGTCACTTCTGTGTCTGTTTTTGTTGGTTAATTGTTCTTATTATGGGTCGCATTTTTCTACTTCTTTGCATGTTCAATAAATTTGTATTGGATGCTAGACATTGTGAATGTTATACCACTAGGTGTTTAGCTTTTTATTTTTTTAAAGGTGTTCAATTTAGTTTTGGCAGGCAGCTATGTAATTTGCAAATCCCCTCAATCTTTTCAGAATTTTATTTTAAGCTTTTTTAGTGTGGATCTAGCCTTTCAATTAAGAGAAGTTCACTGAATGCCCCAAGTGCTCAGTATCTTGCCACTCTTGCTGGATGGAACTCAAGTCTCTTCCAGGCCTGTGTAATCTCTGGGAATTGTTCAGTCTACTGCTTCTTGATGGTGCATATGCAGCTCATCAGCATATTCAAGTGGACGCCTCTCCCAATTCTAGGGGCTTTCTTTGTATGGGTCCTTCCTCTTCTATACTCTTCTCTGCAAATTATAGCCACTTCCACCTCCCTGAACTTTAATATCAGTCTCCTCAACTCAGTGAGACCACTGTGTTCTGCTGGGTTCACTTCCTCTGTGCTGTGTCTTGGAAAACACCTAACAACAGAAAGCAGGGAAGATTTGGGAGCCTGCGTTATTTGTTTCTCTAGACTGCATAGTGTCCAATGAATAGAATCAACTGTTTCTACATTTTTGCCCAGTTCTCTAGTTAATCATAGCAGGAAGGAAAATTCAGTACTAGTTCTTTCAATATGACCAGAAACAAAAGTAATCCTCGGAAGTTGTATTTACATACTAAAACATAATAAGACAAAAATCTTAGATTTTAATCTCCATGAGCTGGGAGTTTTCTTGCAGAAGTAAGCACAATCCTTTTTTATTTGATACATTATAACCTTCTTAAAATATTTTGATATTTGAATAACAAAACTATGCTCTAGAAAGTCACTCCTAGGAATGATGTGTACTATAAAGACTATTACTTATGCTTCTGCTGGTATATCCCATTAACTTCTAAATTGGTATTTTCCATCTATCCACTGAAGAATCCAACATTTAAATTTCTGGACCAAACCACTTTACTGGACCTTGATTCCATTTCATTACCTACTGGACATCCCTGCCTGAATTTCTCAAGGCTCCCCAGACTCAAAATGGGAGGATGGACAAAATAGGTGAAGAGGATTAAGCAGTAAAAACTTTTAGTTTTAAAATAAATAGATCACAGGGATTTAACAAGCAGCATAGAGAATATACTGTAATAACTTTTTATGGTGACAGAAGGTAACTGGCCTTATGGTAGTAATTACTTCATAACATATATAAATATTGAATCACTATGTTGTACTCTTAAAAGTAATATAATATTTTAAGTCAATTATACTTCACAAAAAAAGGCTCCCAGACTAAACAAATTCAATTATTTTGATTCCATCTAGCAGACTACCACCTCCTCAATAATCTGCTTTTCCTTCTCTAGTCCCTATTCAAGGTCATTTCTCAAACCGGATCCTTAAATATCATTCTATATTATTCCTTTTCAGTCATACCCCACATGGAAAACACTAAACAAATTCTATTAATTTTCCCTTCTAGCTGTTGTAATGTCACCTCTGTCCTCCCCATGGCTATAATTCAGGTTTTCAGTATTTTTTGCATAGAGTAGTAGAATAGTATAATAGTTGTTCTCCTCTGTATCTAGCCTTAATTCCTTATGATTTATCTTCCATAGTTCCAACAAAAAATCTTCTAAAATGCAATTTAGTCATTTCTACCCATCTTAAATTTAAAAAGTCATGTCACTTATGAAATAAATATCAAACTCATGACAGTAAAGGTCTTTTGTGATCTAGTGTCTTATCTCCTGCTGTTTCTTCTTTTATTTTTTTATGCTCCAAATTAATAAAAATTAGTCTTTGTGTATAATGGGTCTTCTGCCTGGAATACATTTAGCCCACTTTTCCACTTAAAAATTCCTCTCATGTTTTAAAACAGATCTCAAATATTGTTTTCCACACTATTCTGTGTTCCCTGAATCCTGCAGAGATTGACTCACTCTTATATTTTGTACATGCTTCTATTAGTGTATCTACTTTGTTGCTTAATAACTTGTTGTTTTCATGTCTCTCTTTTAGTTTACCATAGTTTGTGCCTTTCAAGGCAGAAAGTTTCTTAGTCATCTTTGAATCCCTCATGCCTATCACAGGATCTAGAATCTAGCGGATTCTCAATAAATATTTTTGAATGAATGAACAAAGTAAAAAAAGTGAACCTCAGAAATTGTATGTCACCCAGATGTGGCATATCTTTTCCTTTCTTTTGTACAGGGGCAATGTTCATCACTGCATTGTTAGAAGGTAAAGAGGCAGACAAGATCAGGAAGGCTAGACTCTAGTTGTGTCAAGCTTGAGGAGTTAACTATTAATCAGTGGTCTTCTGCACCTGGTAATCTAAAAGATTGGCAGGACTCCGCCCTTTCCTGTTGGCTAACTTGCACTAAAGTATAATTTTTTAAAAAGTTAAAAATTATTTTCTTACAAATGTAAAATAAACATGGTAAAGATATTATTCAGTTCTCTAACTAATGAGGAAATTAGTTCACATAAGGATGTGCAGAACAGATATCTATGCAGTAAAAAATGCTAAAATAAATTTTCTAATGTCATAAATGCATTAATATTTTTTAGGGCAATAATATGTAATGTTTTGGGTTGTCTATCAGATGGAAAACAATTGTATCTCTAATAGATAACCTTTATTTGCATTGCTATATAAAAGAAGTATTTGCATTATTATCTGTTTTCTATTATTTGTATCTTTACAGAGTTATAAAATATCCAGGTCGTTGGAAAATCAAAGCTACACACCATCATAATATCAGCTTCTTTTCAGAAGACCCATTAGACAGTGTCCAGCACTCCATTATAAAGACACCTGTAGTTTCCAAGTCTTGGTTTTCCACTGACATTAGCAAGATATCACTACTATCTTTTCCAAAGAGAAATGATATTCCTGTCTGGACACATAAAGAATTCTTCTAATATTTTAAAGACTTTTTAATTGAAAGGTCAAATAAAAGAGGGATGGTGTGCCAGTAGTTTTTATTTTGATTTTTTTTTCACTTTGTAAATTTGAAAGGAAGAATTTTGTGGTGGTTATTAATACAGATTCTGGAGTCAAACTGCCTGGCTTTGAATTGCAGCTTCAAGGTTATGTGACCTTGGGCAACTTAGTTCACCGTTCAGTGCCTCAGTTTCCTCATTTGAAAAATGTGAGTGATAGTATTTACCTCATATTTGTAATAAGGATTAGGTAATTACTTATTAATAATAATAAATTTATTATTAATTATTATAGAAGATTCTTTTTGTGTGTGTACAGCATTTAGAACAGTGCCTGGCACATGGTTAATATTTTAAGAATTTGTTAAACAAAATTTGAAAATAAAACACAAATGGAGGCAGAAGGAGAAAAGGCTCATTTTTAAATATTTAAAGGCATTTCCATGAACACTCATGAAACTAAGAGGGGTATACTCTGGGCTTTTATTCCAATGCAGCCATTGTTTATTCCTGAATAAACTACTTATTCCAGATACCATTAAGTTTTCTTTCAATGCTAATCTTGTGGGGAAGTTTCTTCTTTTGAAGGAAGTCCAGCATCTAGTTTCCTGTGGGGAAATAGCATTTCCTCTAAGGATGACTTGCCCCTATTGCTTGTAAAGACAACTGTAGGGTTATTATACTGAAGGAGCACATACTTGAGAACAAATCTAAGCTATGAAGCACAGAGAGCTCGCTCTCTATCTAGATTCTTTCTGGTCCTCGTATTTCCCTGTCTCTGTTCATTCTGCTAGTCAAAAAGAATCATCTGAGCTGAAAGGAGCTTGACCATTTCTTGGATATTGACTACATCAATCAGCAATGGGCTGCAAATAAATTGAAAATTACAAGTATTACACAAACCTGTAAGATATTAGTGGAGGCTTTAATATGTATGCAATTCAGAAAATAGGGAGAATGTGTGTCAAGGTAATGGAGAAAAAATTGATGCAAGGCAGAGAAAGCTACCAGCATGATGTGCTCACCATACATCATGATCATTTTTTTTTTTCCACAATAAATCTATGTCTTGGGCACCACTAATATTTCCTCTGAAATTTAGAGAAGCTTAGATTTAATTTCTTATCAAATTCACATAGCAATTACATGACCCATATTGTGAGACTGGAGGTGCAACAGAAATTTTACCAAAATGTGAAGCCGTATTTCATCTCTTTTTCTCTCTAGGCTTGTGGTAATACACTGTAGGTGCTTTTGGGGGTCATACATAGTCTGGAGAATGTTTTCTTGACTTGAGACCAAGGATGTAGGTGGCTTTAACAATTGGCCAAAGCAAATACAACCCTTTTTTTCCCTAGTTGCCATATTTCTAGTCACTCCTTAGTATAATCATGTAGCTACTTGTTTTATTTATTTAGAAGTAGGTCTAGAATTATTTTCAAAATACACATTCTATTTTTCAAGAAAAATTCTTAAAAGTCAAATACTTTCAAAGTTTTTATTTGAACAATGTACATATATAATATAAATTATTGGAAAAGTCAACACTGACAACAGAATAAAATTATATTATTATCATAATTATATAATTTACTTATATATTACTTACATTGATTGTTGTTTTCAAAATTCTAGGTATAGTCTATTTTTACTCCAGAAGAATTCAAATGATATCCTTGCTGAAACATTTAATGATCAAAGAAGCTAATCGTCTCTTAATTTTAGTTAAGCCAGAGAAATAATTACAATTTTTCAGTTCAACGATATCAGATACTGAGATATTCTCTTGGCCTTTGAAGGTGTCTATTTTCAAACTTAAGTGCAGAGTCAAGTAAAAATTGACAATGAGGGTTTTCAAAATAAAAAACTTTATGTATTTTGTATAATCACTTATCTATATGATCATTTCTCTATGGTCTATAGAGTTTACCTTATTTTATGCTACATGTCATTCTTTAATGGTATACTGAGCACATAACAAGCATCCAATAAATACTTATTAAACAGTAATGCATTGATTGACAAACGTACTTAATAATATTGTTCCTAACATTCAAACTTGACATCATTTTTCAGCATTCTGGAGACACGATGTGATCGGACATCATATTCAAGTACATTAGATCCTTTATAAAAATAGTAGTGTTCTAAAAATGAAAAAAAAAATTGAATAGTTTAATGCTCTGCTTATATTTCTTTAAATAAAATATAATATAGATCTGCATTTTTAGATTATCTAAATTAGATAAGGTCTGATTAGTGAATATAAATGTTGGGTCTCTTGGCTGGTATCTTGCCCCCAGATACCTTCCTACTGCCAATCATTTCACCATTAAATATCTTCATTAATTTTATTAAGAAGATTATTTAGTCTTAAAGGCTGACTATTAAGATGTAAATATTTTTGAAAATTCACACTCCAGGTGGAGAACTCAGAGTGGGAGAAAGGAGATTGGGCCCAGGTAGGGCATATAGAAGCCTTAGAGGAGAAAGTAAGAAACATGGAGATAGGAAGAAACAACAAAATATCTTGTCCCGCTCAACAATTTTGCTTAGGCTGACCTTTCGTGAAGACATTCACAAACACAAACTCAAACAAACTTAAGCTTCTCTCATCCCACCACCAGCCCTAGTCCATGAGAACCCATGAAGAGTAGAAGGTAAAAACTGTAAGGTATAAAAAGCATAAGAGACTCAGTATTTTAAAAGTGATTTCAGTATCTTTATAGTTTCTCAATCTACTCACTGTTATAATAGAAGACTGCATCAATTGTAGGCCCAATTCTCGGGAAGTACGTAGTAATCAATTTGGGATAACCGGTGTCCATTAACTGTCTCCTCTCGTCATACCTGAGCAAAAAAATAACCAGCAGGAACTCCATCAGTCGTGAATTTCATGACATAAAACTTGACATTTCATGACATGAACAACAAAAGCCATCTTATTCTCTCCTGAAAGTCTCTTCCTGAAAGGCTTTAAACTGTACTGACAAGAAAACCAAAGACCTAAAAAATTCACAGATTTACTCCAAGTCCCTATAGGACTCTAACCCTAGGCTTCCTGAGTTCTAGTCAAATACTTCCCCTACTCCTCCACAGTGCTTCCGCCAGTGTCTGGTCTTGCTTTCTAGAGCTCGATTGTCCAATTTTTTGTTAGCGAAGAAGACCTTGCAGGATCAGCTGTCACTCAGAGGATAGTTTCCTCATTCTGTCTTCGTTTTCACATTTTGTCTTCAGAGTCCTTATAGAAAGGAATCTAAAAATACATACACCCTCCAAATTAACTGTAAAGACTAGGTTTCATACATCTCTACTACTATTTTCCAATGTGTTTCCACTGTGATTAATAACATGATGTTTTATTTAAAGTGTTCCTTTAAAAACACATGATATGTTATCTCATAAATTAGAATCCAAAAGTCCAGAGAAAAGAACTTGGTTGACAGTAACTCTTCCAGTCCTATATTCTCTTGATTACTCTTCCAGGAAGGTCAAAGATCTTTGGGAATTTGCATAGAAGTCTGCCTTTTGGAAAACTCTATTCCTTGCCTGTTTCACAAATCTCAGGGGTCAAATTACCAGCCATTAAAGTTCACCTCCAATATTGATGATCTACAAAGAAGTAGGTCTTATGAAGAAGTGGGTTAAAAACAGCTGCATCAATTTTTTTCACATAGTCAGGAAAACCCAAAGAATGTATGCTCTTGGGATAACTTTGCTGTAGTCTTAAATTGCTGATTAACCAGTACTTATCATCTGTGAAGACAAAGGAAAAGGGTGCGTTGGAATAGCACAGAAAGAATAATTGAAATATGTACTGACTCACTACAAACAACGTCATTCATTTCCCATAGTTTCAAAATGTATCACTCCTTGTTCTTAAACATGACCTGTCTCTGATGGTTCTGTATTTTTTCCATAAGTACTACAATCTATATTTTACAAACTTTTATATATTAGTTACGTATTTAAGCTATTTTAGGTTACAGTTTGAAGTATGATTAATAAAACTTGAAGTGCTGTTTCAATTTATAAAAAGTAGTAGTATTTCCTTAATTTATTTTCTTCCTTGAGGTAGAAAAACAGCTCAATAGCAAAACTAAACATTGGAATTACCTTTAAAAAGAAAAACTTGTTTTCTGGCTCCAATTTCATAAGCAGCTTGAATGCCAGATGGTAATGTTGGCCATAAAGAAGAAATTAAACCAGTACCTCTTTTTGGACTCTTGGGAAGCTTCCACCAGAATAACCTGGCATATAAAACATTTAACACATGTTAAAAATTATTATGAACTCAAGAATCATGAAATGTGAGTGGAAGGACTTGTGAAATGACTTAACGTTTCTTTCCATTATCTTCACATTGTATTCCATAGATGTCTATGTAGGAGCACCACAAGGAAACAATCTTAATTGACTCTTCGATAATAGCAATGATCCCACAGGCAAACTGGTATATGAAAATACCATGGAGCTTGGAATTAAGGGATCTAGGTTCTAGTCTGTTCCCACAGTCCATTCACCGGTTTTGTAATCTAAAGGAAATCACTTATCCTTAAGGGTCTCAGATTTTGAATCTCAAAAATGAAGGATATTTGTCTTCCCTACCAAATACTAATCTTCTATACTCTCCCACACCTTCAATATTTGTTTCAATTCGTGTCGTAAGGCAGAAACCATAAGTCATCCTGGAATTCTCTTCTCTATAATAAAGAATCAAATCCTTTAAATATACACTCTGTCACAGCTTTAGTGTCAGACTTCACCATTTTTCTCTGTGAGTATAATAGTTTGGCTTCTCTGCTTCCTGTCTTATCTTTCCCCAACCCAGAGTCCTCTTGCAAATCTATTTTTTTACAAGCCAGTTTCCTAGTTAAGACATAAATATAATCATACAACTCTTTTTTCTTCAAAATCTTCAAGATCTCTTTACTGCCTACAGAACCAAGTCCAAGTTCCAACTCACGATTTTTATCTACTTCATTTTTAAAAATCATTTTGAACCATTCTCTGACAAAAAAAAAAAAAAACCACCCTGGAACAGAGCCTTTAAAATTTGTCAGATATGAAAATGATCCCACCTGTCTTTAAAGAAAAAGATTTTATCTCCCACTGTAGTGACAGCATCAAAGCTCATATTGGGTTCACAGGCAGCTGATTCTGTACTGTTAGGATTTGATGAGGGTTGATGCTTTTCTGGACCTCCTGAAAATACATTTCAAGAAACATTAGAAAAATCTGCATTTTAGTTCATAGGAGGAAGAATCGTTCTTCAAAAAAAAAACATTTAATTTTCTTGATGAAAAATACATAAAAAGAAACTTAAGCCCTCTATAACATTTATAGAAAGCATACAATAAACATTTTTTTTCCTTCATGTAGTTCTGACACCATGGAGGAAAAGAATCTGTTCACTCTGGTTTTCTGGTCCCAGTTAGATTATTTCTTTGTGTCTTCTTCAATAGACAATGGTATGTTGGATAGAAAAAAGGAGATTTGAGGCCAGAAGACTCAGGTTCTGCCTCTGGCTCTGGCATTAACATAGTAGGTCTTTTATGCTCATCTGTAAAAATGAAGATGATATCTGTGCTATCTACCTCACAAAGTTTTCTTTCATGTGGTTCAAAAGAGAAGGTAGATGTTAAAGTTTGGTCTAAATGCAGTTATCATGAAAACATGATACTCAGAAGAGTGAGTATTGTTATAAGGCAAAATGGTAAAGAAATTTAACTCACCATAGAGAGACTGAATACCACGTTTGTCATCAGCAGAGAGGTGAAATATGTTGGGGTTAACATAACGGTACGTGGGGAACATTATGGACTTTGGATCATTGGAATGTTGAAGACCCAAGGAATGGCCAAACTCATGAACAGCAACTAGGAACAAATTGAAGCCTAAGAGGAAATCAACCAGAAGGGGAAAAGAGCAGTGAACTATATTGACATTTAGAAGACAATAACACAGCTGAAATCTGACACAATGAAAAGGGAAACATTTGGGAATCCTTTACTTGGTTCCCCTCCTTCTTGCAAAAGGTTTTTCAGCCTTGGCACTTTTAATATTATATGACAGATAATTCTTTGTTATAGATGTTTAGAAATCTCTTGTTTACTATTAAATTCAAGTAACAAACCCTCTTCAATTTTACAACTAAAAATGTCTCCACACATTGACCAATGCCCCCTTGTGGGGAAAAATTGTCTCTGGTTAAGGATCACTGCACAGTCACACAAATGAAATATATTCTGTTGTGAAAAATTCTGGAATAACTCATAGCTGTGTTCAATAGTTCTCACTGCCTCTAAATCATTCCTACTACATTATGCTTTTACTCTTGATCAGACTTGAGTGGATATGCAAAAGTCTTTAGTAACCATCCTTTACTTAACCCAGTATAAGGTCATATTAAGTTCCATATTCTATGAGTCACTGAAAAATATACCACATTGTATCTAATCCTTATACGACGGAAAGGAAGTCACCACGCTTCCTATTTACAGATGAGTACACAATATCAGCAAGATTAATTGGCCAAATTAAGTGCTGATCCAAGATTCAAATCCAAATTTCTTGGCTCTAAAGCTCATCCTTTTACTATATTTGATTCTAAATGAAATAAAAAAGACTGTGCTTACAATTTAGATGCATTTACACTGCCAAGTTATAGTCATGCCTATTCATTATTCTGTATGTCCTAGAGAATGCACCTTTGTAGGTAAGAGAGAGGTTTGTCCTTTCTCTCAAGCTTTTCAATTCCCAGAAGATGTGAATACCTTCTGACTTATTTTTCACCTGTTTTCTAGTCTAAATGTCTTCATTTTTGTCTTTTTCTGTGTAAAAACTGAAGCTCAAAACTGACTTGCCAAGGATCACACTTTACTTAGTCGCAGAGTCTGGCCTTGAAATATGCTCCAGTACCCAAGTGGGAACATAGAGTCTATACCTCTCTTTTGTTGGGTATCTAGGAACATTCTCTCTAACATAGGGGTCCAGTGACTAACTCAGATATGCTTTCATTTCTCTCAAATAATGACAGAGAAGCAAAGACTCTGTCATTTTCTCCACTCTGCATAAGTTGGAGAAGAGTAGACAAAGATTTTTATAATTGGAACTAAACCTGAATTTATCTTATTCCCAATTCCTATAATACTTTGTACAAAAGACCACTACTGGTGCTCATCTCAGAATAATGGATTTCTGTTTATATTCTGCTTCTCACTAGATTGTGTGCTCCTCCAGGGCAGGGGTGTGTCCTTTTCATGTCTGTATCCAAACACCCCCATCCCATCACCTAACACCATAATAGAAACGTAGTAAACATTAAGTAATTCTTTGTTCAGTTTATTGTGTCAAAAAATTAGGCTGAGAATGAGCACTTTAAGTTAGAATTTCCATAAATAATTTAGCTTTTTGAAAACATAGAATCAAGCCAATTAAAAATAAGGTAACATGGACAGGTAGAAAGTACACATTGAGATAAAATAAGAGCTAGGAAATGCACGCCCTGGCTTTCCAATAGAAAGATTAGGAAGGCTTCTGGTATGATGGTTTGAATTTTTCAATAGACAGTGATAACTCCAAACAGGGAGACTAGTTATCTCCATCTTTCAAGTCTCTGAGAGGAATGATAAGTTATAGCTCCTCTGTAAATACACACAGGTATTAATAAATGATCAGCTGGGCATTCTAAAACTTTTATCCCAGAATCACAAGTGACTACATGACTGTATAACCTTATGTTTCTCAATAAGGATCTCTAAATTCTCTATAGCATCATCTTTCTGTGTCACTATGAATCTAAGAAATTGTCAACATACAATGGATCGTGAAGATGATCATGCTAGCCCAGGGTGGTTGGCATACACTGAATTAGTATCTGTGTTTGCTTGAGTTTATGGAGTGCTCTGTCAAAAGTGATCATTAAATAACAGCTTTTACCTTTCCATAATATGGTTCTTAAGGTTCCTGAGTTTATACTAATGAACTAACTCATCCTCAGATTCTTAGAACTGATCTTTAGAATAATCTAGTCCAATATTCTCAATTTACAGAGAGTGGAATTGAGACAAAATGTTATATTTTATTTAGTGGTAAAATTATAATCGGAACAAGTTTTCCCATCCAAGGTAGCCTTTCTCAGAATGTAGCCATTCAACTGGTGAAGTAATTTAGAATTTGTTAGGGTTTTCTTTTGTGGTTTTGTTTGTTTATTTATTTGCCTACCTTTAAAGTTTGCAGTCCACATTTTAGCCTCATTAAAATGTGTGTCCCCTCCAATACCAGATCCAGGTCCAAAAGCATGAGCTAAGATTCCATCTTTGTCATTGAAAGGATAGAAGTCTCCATGATCTTTTTAAAAAGGAAAGAAAATTAGTCTTTCTATACTTGCTATTGGTCATGCCAAATAATACAGATGAAGTAAGTCCAAGTTCTCTACCTCCAAGAGCAAAACGTATCATAATGTCAGCCTCTCCTGTGTTAATCTTTTTGAATTTCAAGGGTGTCACGTCACTCCATACTTGAAAAGCTTTCTGGATGGCATAGTCAACATCCACACGTTTCATGTCAGGAGTGTAATTATTGATTCTTTACCAGCAAAACAAAAGAGAGGAAAATATATAAAAAACATGTGTTAATTTTGTCTTATTATTATACTTCGTTTCTGCTACCATCATTGAAGAATAAATTATTTCATAAATTAATTGTCCAGATTAAAAAAAAATACTTCTTATATTACAGAAACATTTATCCTCTGACAGCATCCTCCTTAAGCAAAATATAACTTGATTTATTCTCATTTATGATTTATAGGTCATCGTCATGAAAATTTACATTCATAGAAGTTTATGCCTTTTGCTGTTAGACCTCTGAAAAAGTAGAAAAATACATGGCTATGAGGTTACCTGTAGGTGATAAGATGTTTCTTCCATACTGGCCTTCCTTGCATTGTCCTGAAATGATGACCGTCAGGCACTCCACATCGAGGCATGTGCATCATGTTCAGAGTAGATGTGTCCAGTTTTCCAGTCACTTTTAGCCCCAAGAACTTCTGCATTTCCTGAATTTCATTCTCCATAAAGTTTTCATTGATTTTCATTTTTGTCCCTGGATTTTCCTTTTCCTTAAAGTTATAAAAGTTTTTCAAGAACCTCTGGAAAAATACATTTAGTAATACATTATTATAATATATTATTATAAATAAAAAAGTTTCTGTTTTATCTCTGC
>NW_006432669.1:9377240-9389073 GCF_000325575.1 Pteropus alecto
ATTATTATAATATATTATTATAAATAAAAAAGTTTCTGTTGTAGCTCTGCATATATGACTCAACTTTACACTTATGCTTTTGAACTAGATATTGGACAATTAATTATAATGATAAAAAATTTAAAATTTTCTGTGCTGTCAAAGACGTGTCATAAATTATTAGCAAGATTGATTTCTGATAACCCACTGAAAACATCTTTATGTCTCTACATCTTACAATTTGTTTCTACTTTTAAAAACCTATTTCAGCATCTAGCACATCATGGCAAAATTCAGTAAGCAGCAAAACCTTTATTTTCAGAATGTATAAATTATTAATTTAAGTTGGGATAAAATTTTCTTGCTTAAAAAATCAAAGCTCAACACAATGGACTACTATGACTAATTTAAAGTTAAAATATTCCTAGAAAATGGGGAGATCATCTGAACTCATACAATTAGGGAAAAGAAATGAACTGAAAAAATTTTATTTTTAAAAAACGCTCATGAAAAATATCTGGGATAGTGAAGGTAGACAGTATTTTTGAATTACCATGGCAAACTGAAGTGGTTAAATTAATCAAGTCATTGTTCAAATCTTACATTATTAATCGGCATTGAATGGCTAATGTAAAATGTCATAACAGAAGTAAAACGTCAATTATTTTGAATTAAAATACCTTGGCCTAAGCTTTTAAGTAGAAGGGACAAATTCACCTACCAATTCAATAACAATACCCTTTTAAAATCAATACCTCTCTCTCTCTCTCTTACATTCCTCTTTAGCAAAGAAAAATTCAGGCTGAAAGCAAATAGCCTCCTAAACCAGTTTTCAAATAGTGCTTTTCAAGATAAAACTGATCAATGTAATAAATCTTAAAGACAAAAATCAAGCTAGATAAATACTATCATGTTCATACTTACTAGAGCAACCACCTTATCATTTTCCTCAACGCTTGTATGCCTACTTGGGGAAACAGCTCCAGAAGCAGTGACCTGCAGGACGAATATCAACAGAAGAAACTTCATTCTAAACTTCTCCTGAATGACTGAACCGAAATCACCCTGTTCCTGTTCAGTCCAAGTTCCTTTAATGTCCCTCTTTATATACCTTTAGGCCAGGCTCTGTGAATATGAAATCCTTTGAGTGACTCACAGTTGATATCATCTTTTGATCTCAAAAACCCCAAACACAAGCGTGACCTTATTCTAGGACCAACAATGGGTCATTTAGCATCTAACCCATCAACGGGTCGATTAACAAGGAAGTCATTACTCAAACAACTCAGAGTTATATTTTTTCAAAAGAAATAAGCCCCTACTTCTACCCACCCTACAAAATAAGCCATTATACTGAACACTTAAAAATATAAAAATAACTTAAAAATTAATTTTTAGAAAGTTTAGTACCTGAATTTTCATTGTAATGCTTCCTTTATGTTCATAATAGATGTAATAGACTTTTATAAAACACTAAATTTAAAAAGTAAGGTAAATAAAATCCTTTTACTAGAATAGAGAAATCCTTTCCAAGTTGAATCTATCTTCCCAGAGAACTGCGATATAGAGATTTCTCATTTATCAAGGAAAATTTCATAACACCGTGATGCTTTGATGTTTGTTCTACATGTTGTATAGGTTTAGATTCTGTTTCTAAAGCTTCAGATCTCCAGCCATCTGAGCTGAGGCCCTGTCCCAACTCCACAGCTGGGTGGAGAGATTACAGAGGAAAATTTCCCCACCTCCCAAATTGTCTGGAGTTGGCAGGATGAAGGTCAAACACTTCAGTTTTGGGAGATAGAAAAAGTCTGCCTTTGGAATCTCTCTACCTTCCCATCAGCTCAACTTCTTTCCCCCATGACCTAATTGTCCCCTTAATACAGAATCTGCCTTTCAGTCAATAGATAATGTCTGAAGACTGAAAACATTAAAGAAAACATTAATCAAGGAAAAAACTACAAAGATAGAAGTGCAAGCAGTGGGGCTACATGCCGGCTTCACATGAACAGTCTGGGGTGAGGGTGGGGAGAGACACAAAGTACTGTGTTATGATTCAATCATTGCTCTGACCCATTGTCCGGGTCTGGGGAATGCTGGCTGCTTCCCAGCATTTCCTTGAAGTTGCGGTTCCAGGAGAATGATTCCCTTGCTAAGTAAAGACAAGGAGGCCCTCTGCGTCGTATCCACTTCTGCCTTTTTTCAGCTCTGTAATTTGACCTCTAGGACCTTCAGGTATTTCATTTGAAAATGTGATAATAATCTTTGCTTCCTTTTGCTTTTGTGATAATTAAATGAGACAATGCATTATAAATACCAGCACATACTATAGGTGCTCACTAATAGTCACTCCCTTCCTCTTAGCCTGAAAGGAAAACATCATGCATCTTAAGTTTGCAGCCAGGTGTGGCTCTAGGATTCATGAAGAGGAGGATCACAGAGAAGAATCATAAGGTAATCTTTTCAAATATTGAATTTAACTCAAGAATCATAAGAGGAATGTGGCAGATTGTCAAGAAAGCAAGAAAAGTGGGATTTATCGGAAAATACAGGAGGTGCTCTTTCTCCACCAGCAGAACATTGCTCCATGGGGACAGCATCTGTCTGTGTTCACCACTGTTTTCCTGGTGCCTAAAGCTACCTTGAAGTTAGTAGGTGTTCAATAAATTTGTGTAAATGAATCTAGTTGGGAAATAGGGCCTAAAGGACATCAGTAATAAACTTCTTTTGTGGGAACAATCATTACACAGAGGGAGTGTTTATAAACCTCAATAAAAGCACACAAGAACTTGTCTCATCAACAGGAAGCAATCTGGTTTTTGGAAGACTTTCCAGAAGTCTAGAAAGTGTAGGCAGTAAGATACAGGGTAAAAGCTGCCCAAGAGACAAAGGAAGTGAAAGAATGTTCTCACTGGAAGGTTTCTGAAAGTAGAAAACTACATCTCAATTTTAATGATCTTTGAATCTGACTCACCAAGTGTCCCAAGTGAGTCAAGGAGATGAGGGTCATCTGGGCAGCCATAAGATGCTGCAGTGGTTGTAAGCTTAGGTTCTAGACTCAAGTCTACCTGCTTTAGAATCTTAGCTCCATCATTTTATGACCTTGGGCAACACTGTAATTTCTTTAAAACTTAATTTCTTCACTTGGAAAATTGGAATAATAGTAGCTACCTCAAGAGTTGTTGTAAGGATTAAATTAAAATATAGAGAAAAGTATTTGGCCTCAATCTTGACATATCTTAAGGGTTCAATGATCTGCTATTTTCCTTCCTTACTGCACTCTTTGAAAGAGAGTGATAATGGGGATGAGAAAAGAGGTCAACTACATGCTCATATCTCTCTCCTGTGGTAGAAGGAACTACAAAAAGATTATGATCTTGAAACCGAGGGTCCTTATGACTTTGACTAAATTTAGCTTTAAATCTTAGCTCTAGAAATCACGTCTCTCTCACTCTCTCTCTCTCTCTCTCTCTCTCTCTCTGTCTGTCTCTCTCTGACCTAGCCTTTCCCCCAAAATCAACAGCCCCTGAGGCAGGAGAAGACAGTAGCCTGGACCTGACTAATGGTCACATGGTCTGGACCTCTGGGAGGCTAAAAATAACACCTTGACCTAAGTTATATTTCAGTTCCTGATCCTTACGGTAGAACGACCCCCTGGCTACTTTCCCATGAGACCAGAGGGACCTGCAATAGACCTCAGAACTGTCCTCAAGGCCTGAAGAAAAGATTTATTACCCTTACCTCACCTTTGACCAATCAGCTCCCAGCTCTACCCGAACCCCCTAATCCATAGTGTTTTGGAATTTTGCCCAATATAATCCGTAACCTATGTGCCAGTGGGGAGTTACGTCTTTAGCATTAGCTCCCCATCTCTGGATTGGCCAATTCAATATTAAGCTGTTTTTCTTTCTATATTGCAAACTCCTGCTTGTGCATTTCTTTGGAACAGTGCACACAGGCAGCTAGGCTCAAAAACACTGGGGTCCCGGTAACAATCTTGGCTGAGACTGGAAGCTGGAGGTCCCAGAAGACACACGCTTCCAGGGACACACTGAAGGATGTGAGAATCAAGAGTCATTGGCAATGCTCTGTGTGAAGAAGAGCATGTCTGTGAAAATGTAGAAAGTAGCTGAGATCGGAATTCCTCTTAAGAGGTGCAACTTTTCCTGATAAATTTCCTTATTAAAAGGTACATTTTATAACACAAAACTTCTCTATTATTGCATTGTTTCCTTTCTGAGCCAAACACCAGGACATTCTAAAGCATATCCCTGATATGTTTACCTTCAGGTAGTTGTAGTGTCATCCCTGAAGATGCAGAAGTAAATGGAAACATGATTTTTGGCAAGGACCAAAAGATGAAATGCTCTCAAAAGATACAAAGAAATCCTGTGGCTGACTCTTTCACCAATAGTCTGTTTATGCAGGAAGAAAACTTCAGCTGGTTAATCCTCTCCGTTAATGGATAAACAAATGAGAGTCACGGAAGTGAATTGCCTAAGGAGATGTATAGGAGGTCTCCTGATTCTGTGCTGACTGGTTACAACATGCTTCATTTTGTTTGTCACGTGTTTCACTTTGATTTTTCTTCAGATTTATGTCTCCCTGTGGGTATCTTACTAAATGCAAACACTACAGAAATGATGCTATGATACCCTCAAGCTTTTTAGTTAAAGCTAGGCTGTCTTCGTTGCTGTTGTGAGATTCAGGAATAACCTAACAGCCCTGGGAATGTTGTAGGTGAGGTGATGCAGAATATGCCACTCCAGAATGTACCACTTTGGCACATACATTGAATCAAACTGAAGACAATCGATGCCTAGGAAACTCAGAAAGAGCTTTTTATCTTCCTCCTAATTGCCTAAAAGAATTTAGATTGAGGGCCTCTACCAGCAAAAGAACTATTATTACCAGAGATAACTTTTATGACAGAAAAACTTATTTACATGGCATGACAAACATCTGTTTACCAAACATTTGTTCTCTTTTTCCTGTGAATTGTCTTCCTCCCATTCGAAGACCCAGACCCCTAACCCTTCAACTTGGTTCATGATAGCATGTAAGCGTCAATTACCTGTCTACTGGGGAGACTCATATATTTTTTAAATTTTTAAAAAATTAATTTTCAATTACAGTTGACATACAATATTATATTAGTTTCAGGTGTGCAATGTAATGATTAGACATTTATATACCTTACAAAAGTGATCACCTGATAAGTCTAGTACTCTGGGGAATCTCGTATTTTTTATAGGGCTCCTATGCATACAAAATATGTTTTTCTCCTGTTAATCTGTCTTACGTCAAATCAATTATTAGACCACTACGTAGGTGAGTGTGTATCTCTAGGGAGGTGGCATCACTAGTCTGCTTTCTAGAGAATTGCTTCCTGTGCACCACCTCTCTGCCTTGTTTTGGGCTGTGTCCTGCTGCCAAGGTACTTTTGTCGCCAAGGATGCCCAGAAATTGGCCTGCAGCATCTTGAAGAGCACAATGTTTAGAGTCACTCTAGCAATTCTTCACATGTAAAATGGGGATACTATTATGATTTTATAAAGAATGAATAACATAATTCATTAAAAGTACCTAGCTTCATATGATAGGGCCTTAGTAAGTGTTCATTCTTTGCCTCCTCACTTTACCTTTGTCCCTATATTTTGGTTAAACCAGCTAACTTTTTCCACATAGGAAAAAAGTTAACCTAAATAACAGTTTTCAATCACAAGTGGATCTACACCCAGCCAACAAACATGACAACCTGAAGAGGAGTTGATGATGATGGTGGAGATGGCTCATAGAGTCTCCTCCATCTTCTTCCAGAATGAACTGGAACTTGGCCCTACATGGAGCTACTACTTGGCATTCATAAGGCAGAGAATGTCAGAGTACCTGGTTAGAAATCTACTGCCTGCCAAACTAGTGCTCAGCCCAAAACAGTATCCATGAGTTTCCTAATTCCAATGCATTCTTCCCAAGGGAATACTGTTGAAAAATTTGGAATGTGTAGGGTTTGGGAGTGAGGATGGTTATACTGGGTGAAGCCCAGAGAAGGAAAGTAGGGAGAAGAGGTAGGCAAGGTAAAGGTTGCCACAATTTATTTTTCTTGCCCCTCTTCTTCCCCCAGCAAATGACTCCCCTTCCAAAGCTATATACTCAAACACGAAATGCAGCAGAAATCAGGTGTCCTATGTGTACATCACAAGGTAGAGATAATGTGATGATATACTCATATGTAGTATTAGTCATTTGTTTATTTTCTTGTTCTTGCTCTCAACAACAAGGCGATTATCTAAGAGTAGAGAATAACTCATATATCTTTGAACTGATTTGGACTTTGCATCCCGATTTAATGGGAAGCAAAGCTTTGGAAACAGTCTTGATCTTAAACCTTAGCTATACCACTACGAACTGTGTGGCTTTGGGCAAGTTATTTAAGTTCAGTTTCCTTATCCATCAATGACTATTTTCAGGATTAAACAAGATGACATATGAAACTGCTTAGTACTATTCCAGGCACTTTCACAGCTATGCATAAATATCAGTTATTTTTCTTTTATAGTTCCTAGAGTGGTGTTTTTCAACATTCCTTTCATTATTGTGCCCCCTAAAGAGGCATTTTAGACATTCCCCCTACAAAATTTTAATACTATAGATACACTAATTGGTTTATGTATTGTATGCATATCTGTCCTTTATACATAAAAAATAATTTTTTTGTCCCCCAATGACCAATTTTCACCCACTTCAGGGTATTATCACCCCCACTGAGAATGTATGTCATATAGTACCATATACTGTACATTATTGGGTCAGCAAATCATCCATTACACCAGTTCTGTCTGGTCTAACACGGCATCACTCCAGGAGGTTGATGAAAGGCACAACTTCTGGAAGATGTTCATAAAGCCAAGAGATCTGGATTTTAGAGACACTATCTCAATCACAGTTCTGTTGAACTTTGTGTCAGTAAAAAGTAGTGGCATTCTCTCAAAGGATTGACTAGCTGTATTTGTGGGTTGGGTCAACTCAGAGAAAAAAACAAATCAATGGCTAGAGAGACGGAATCAAATCAAAGAGAAAGTGTGCAGTTTTCTTCGAGATAATTTTTTAAATACTACACATTTTCCATTATATTTCTCTCCTTTGAGCTCCACTTAAGCAGTCGGTGACTCTGTTTCTTGCCTCAACATTGTGACCCTGAGCACATTATTCACATTTTGACTTCTTTCTAAGAGCCTAAATCCCTTGAAGTGGATGTGGTTTGAGAAGAGAGGGATTTTTCCCTAAAATGAGCCAGTACTGAAAATGGTGAGGGTGTTCTGGGTGCCATGAAGAACTGGGCCCCACTCTATGGCAGTACTGCGAGGATGTGGTGGGACCCCAGGAGGAATCATCCCAGGACACAGCAGGGAAGTGAGATCCTGGTCTGGTGCCTCCAGGTTCCCTGAAGCACGCATGGCACAGAAGCAACTATCGGCAGAACTGAAAAGGATATGCAGGCTGGGTGAATCAATGTGGAGGAGGTGGAATGCCAGCATGATTGAAGTTAAATTTCCTATCATCCAGTGAGACAAGAGCTCAGAATTGAAGTTAAATTTTAGTATGTACATTACATCTGGCACAATAGGACTGAGACTGATACATGCTTTATACTCACACTACCCAACATGGTCCTTTCTACATAGTGGCTATGCTATATTATCATTATCATTATTGTTATTATTATTATTATTAATATATTTTAAGTATATTTTAAAATATTTGTCTCACTTTTCTACAAACTGTATAAGTTTTATGAATTAGCAGTCATTGTAGACCCTTTTTTGGCCTTTGAAGAACACAAAGGAATATTATTACTAGTGTCAATAAATAGGTATTGGACTTTAAAGGAATTGAAACATGGAGGTAATACCACTGGCCCTAACACAGGCATGTGCTCACACTTCTGCAGCGAGTAGTCTTTTTTTCTATGCCTGTACTCAATTCAGGTGTTATCTAAGGTGAATTTCTGAAATATTTAAATGCCTCTCATCCCAATTCTTGAGCCATTTCCATTTAAACAAATCAGAGCCCCTAGAAGCCTCTCTTGATCTTAGCTGCCTTTCAACAAATCTTCCCACAAGGTATTATCTGATGCCTCTTTAAAGAGATACCTATATCATGGATATTTTCATTGCCACAAAGAACTCTGAAAATGTAAAGAACTACAAAATAGTGAGGTAAAACTCTCTACCGGAAAAATGTGGAGAGCAGTGCCTAGTCTCTATTGGAAGATTCTGAAACATGGCTCGTTCGTGAGGGAGGCAGTTTTGAATGAGGGCTCTTCCACTAAATCCTCTTATTATCCAAAGTTGGGATATGCCAAGGTCTTGACCAAAAGTAAAGCATGTTGGATCCTGCTAGAACATCACATGGTCCCATGAGGAGAAAGAAGAAGAAGACAATTCAGAGAAGGGAAGGTGAAACGAGACACACACACACACACACACACACACACACACGGAAATCGAATGAAGCCACTTGAGCATTCACTGCTTTATAAAATTGGAAGTGGAATTCTCTCTGCTGCAGGAAGATTACATAACTTACCTCGAATACAGATAAGGAACAGAAGCCCTTTCTTTACACCAAAGAAACTCATGAGCTTAAGTTTCGCATCTAGTTTCATTATGAATAACAAAATCTTTTGGGATTTTCCAACTCAGGTCAGCCCTAAGAAGATACATTCTATGGGGACAGCAAGATACTTCCTCCTTTCTAATACCTAGTCCATCAGATGATTAATAAGCCCCACAAAGAAAAATGAATCATGCTTAGAATTTATAAATGCAAAATATCTCACAGTGAGTGACAGCAATGTCTAAACAACCATGTTTTAGAGATAATTCAAGGAAATCATGTCTTTAGACACATTCTTGTCTGCTTTGGGAAAGACTCTGATGCTGCTTTTCAGTAATCCAAGAGCAGACTGTCTTCCAGGGCCCGGTTCTGGTAACACAACTTGCACAAAGCTCACTCTTTTGCTTCAAGCTTTATTCAAACAGCTAGAAGGCTGTGTTTTTTTGCTTCAGCATTTATGACCCTGAGCAGATTTTTCCTTCTGATTTCTTTCCCAGAACTTAAATGAACTGAAGGAAGCCAGAATATTTCCACCCTAAAATATTTCTGTTTGACATAAAAATTATTTTGAGCTGAAGACAATTAAGAAGTAGCGAATGCAGAGAAAGCTCTCCTTTTGCCTAAAGGCAAAAATATAATTTCTCATTTTCTGGATACAGACTTGCCTGAGAAGGCAGCAGAGGAATCTGCAAACAAACCTTATACCATCAGCTTCTTCCATATATTTAATTTTCCACAGTTTGTCCTCTTTAGAAGCCTAAAACTGCTTTCCTTCATCTTGTCATTTCTCTACAAGTTTATTGGTTTTTTGTTGAAGATTGCGTATAAGTTAGAATCCCAAGCTGCCATTCTGAGTACTTTTTCATATAGTGTTTTTCTCTTGTTATCTGTCTCTTTGGTAAAGAGTTCCAGCTGAAAAACTGGTAGGGTTTACCACCCCTACCCAATTGAAGTGAACTTAGTGAGTTTCTTTCCTCTCAACTTCTAAGACACTCCGTTGGTGCCACCCACATTGACACCTATCCACATACCATATCCTTGTGGAATCTGTCCACATAAGGTGCATGATAGAGATCACAATTAGTGTGCTTTCTATGTCTAATTTCTGAGGGTAATTGACTTAATGGCTATTTGAATTATACACTGAGAATGAGAACTGCTACTGAAATAAAAATAAGTATTTTCTTTTTATCATAATGAAATTAATTTTTTTCTTAAATTATATAAATAATACATGCCAGTCATAAATTTTTGAGCTGAAAAAGATAGAAGAATAAGAGTAAGGATTCAACTTACATATATATAAATAGAATAAAATATCAATTAATATTCCAGTCATGAACTAACCACCACTATAGTCACCATTCTTCTATTAATTTCTTTATGCATATGCACATATAGCTAATTTTATATAAATGAGTTCATATCTTGCATGCAATTTTTATTATGGACATCTTCCTTTTTCAATACAGTGGGTATTTTTGTCATTATTGTTGTTGGTTAGTTTGTTCATTTGTTTTGCATACATCCCTTCTCTTTTTTTTCTCTCCACTGAATAGCTCTGTGGCTCCTCTTCATGAATAATTGGTATATAGTCTTTTATATTTTTCCTTCTTGCTCATATTGTATGTATACACACACAAACACATGCATACACATATATAAAGAAGAAAGTTTGTCATGATTCGTTCTATAAAATAAAATTATAGTGCATACATTTCTCCAATTCTCACTTAATGATCACATCACAGAAAACCTCCAAATCATCTAATATAGACCTGACTTGTTCTTCAAATCCTTTTATTATATTGCATAGTTTATGTATACCACAATTTTCAAGGCTTTCTTTATTGATGGGGATAGACTTTGTTTCCTTTTTTTTTTTTTTTACCTCCACAACAGAAGAAAAGGAATCCTGTCTACTATAGCACCTTTCTTCCCTCATCTTTGCAGACTTGTTAAAGTAATTTTTTCTCTGTACTACTGTCTACTGATTTGAATGGAGCAGTGGTTTAGAAACTTTTGGAGATTGTAGGTCTCTTCAAAAATCCCATGAAAGTGATAAAACCTCTCTAGAAAAGGATACTTACATTTTTAAAAATTGCTTATGATTTTAGTGGCCTTGGACCTGGGCGAAAAATTCCTAAATTTTAAAGGAAAATTCTATACAGTGAAGAAGATTCTATTATGGTCGCAATTATTCCCCAAATCTCTGGACCTCTTTTTTTTGCTGATGGCCTATAATAGATTACAGACTGGTAGCATGGTAAAGGCAGGCAGGTGCAAAGGCAATGTTTACATTCTTCTCTGTAGAAGTACAAGGAACTTCACAGGCCACTGGACAAATGTTCCTTTATATCCTGACTTGTGAGTTTGGGGTTACTGTCTTCTGTGCAACCTAATTATTAATTACTTATCATTCACATATCTCTTTATTCCCATAAGTTTGCAATTTGTCACTGTTAACATCTCAGTTCTCAGTCTTACAGAAATAATGGGTGCAGGGATTCCTTTGACCCTAGATCTTTCAATGACACATGCAGTCTAAATTTCCTACATCTTCTGTGCTTGCTTGTTAGACCAGTGTTTCAATGATAGAAGTCATATGTTGGAAGATGGCACATATGAAAATAACCATTTATTGGATTTTAATAAGTCAACCATACATTCCTATAAGAATGGTACCAAAAAATAAACTCAAACTCCAGCCAAGAGGTATCTTCACTTCTCTATTCCCACCCACAAAGGTTAGGAAGAGCAATATGGTCATATGATATCATATGGTCAGATTGATGGGTGAGACACCAGAAGGCTTTTGAGAGACCGCTTCTGTTTCTGTTTTTGTGGTAACAATAAAGAAATGAGTTGGAGATACTGGGTTAGGAAATTTGAACTCCATGTGTCACCTTTCCTGTAGCTGCTTCCCCTTTTTCATCTGTCCCTTAAAGTTTAGAGGCTAGCCCAAGGCTGTAAGACAGCAAAGACAGACAGGGTCAGATGTTCCACTGAACTAAGGCCGGAACCATAGCACCAAATGACACATACGGCATCACATTTAGAGTATCTTTTTTATTTAAGCAATATGTAGTCTTAAATAAAAAATTTTCTTTTGTTTAAGTGACAGGTTGATGGGATCATTACTTTAGATTTAAGAAATACTTGAAGGAGAAGATGAAAACTGCATGGGTCTAAGGTGGCGCAATTATTCATGGAAACCACAACCTCATCATCCCAAAAA
>NW_006432669.1:9389119-9419057 GCF_000325575.1 Pteropus alecto
TGAACCAGTTAAGTGTGATGAGAAGGGGATCCCTAAGGTCATTAAATAAGCCCGTCAAACTGCAGCAGCATGGCCAGGGCTCTATGTGAAGTGAGGAAGGTACCAAGGAGAGGAGATAATTAAGGCTAGGGTCAGCCTTGAGGCAAGGAGGGAGGAACCAAGGGAAACCTTAGAGCTAATGAACCTTGACCAGGTTCCCTTAGGCACCAAACTAAGGAGAATGGAAAACTTGGGGAAAACCATTTTTAAGAAAAGCAGGTTAATGCTACATTCTGCTGCTCACAGCAGAATATTTTAACTCCCCCAAACCCTGTGTCAGAAGATGGCACACATGAAAATAACCATTAATTGGATTTTAATGAGTCAATCAAACATTCCTGTAAGACTGGTACCAAAAAATAAGCCCAAATTCCCTGCTATAATCATCCGATGGGAAAGTCCACTGTTTTGATATTTCATATTGCTGTCTGACTTACCCCTTTATTTTCCTGTGGGGAAAATCTGCGCGGTGAGCAAATGCTATAATTCCAGCTGCAAGCTCCCTTATTATCATTGGCACCTCAGCAGCAGCGTTTGGCTGGGTTTCCGTTATGACAGGGATCCCTTCACATTTTCCTGTTACTTAAGAGTACCAGGGCGGCTGGCTTTGGCTCTTTCTAGAGCTTCTTCTGCTCTTCATCCTTTGGCATGTTTGATGCAGTAGCATCTCCCTTTGACTGTTTGGGAGCTCAGACCCCAAAACTCATGAAGCTGTAAAAGAGAGAACTTGTTGGAGAAAATGAGACCCTAAAAATGGAGGCATTCTGTATGGCAAGCACTAGGCCAGACACTTTGTATACAATATCTCCTTCAATCTCATAATGACTCCAAGATGTTGGTATTATTTACATTTTTCAGATGAGGAATGTAAAGCTCAGAGATTTTTAATAATTTGTCTATAGTCAACCAACTAAGTTAAGGAGATGGAATTGAGTGTGATGTGTCCATATTCACTGACTTCTGAGTCTTTGGGAGGGCTCTTCACAGCCTACCCTAACCTCATAGCCTAAGGCAGCAATCCTCATCAGACAGAAACAAGGAAGGCTTTTCTTGTTTGGTTTTATTTTGTTCTTGTTTTTCAGAAGAAGCTGTATCTGCAGTAATTTTGCTTTTAAAATAAAATTTTTATTAATATATATAATATGTATAGAAAAGTGTACAAATTATAAATGTCGATCTCAAAGTATTGTCACAAAGAGAATATACTTGTATAACCATATTGAGCCATTTTACTAATTTAGTGTTTTTTTTTCTTCAAAAGTTTCTTAAATTTTTTTTGATTTTTCTAATGATTGACTCTGAATGGAATTTTTTATTAGGGAATGACTCCTCAGAGAGAAACTAATTCACAGTTTTCATCAAGAAGGGATTTGGCCCATCCACATCTGGTACGAACCAAAAACCAGCCATTGCATAATTAGGGGTTTTTTTTTACTTCTCTCTGAAGCAATCGATTTCTTTCTTCATTGACCAAAAAGACCCCAGCTCACTACTGTGTGACAGCCCTAAATATGCTTTATTCCCATCATTGCATACATATGTTCAGAGAAGGAAATACACGTGCTCCTTAAAAACTCTCTAAATAGTTTTGTAACTTTACTTGATTGATCTCTCAGTCTAAATCTGCCTGTTTCTCTCAATGGTACCACAATTTCTACCACTAGAACTGAAGTTACTGGAGAGCTAGGGATTTTGCTGTTTTGTTCACTGATATGCCCTAGTAACTAAGACCAGTGCCTGGCATAGTATAGGTACCCAATAAATACCTGGTGAAGGAATAAATGAATAAAGAATACCTTTATTTATCCAATCTCAAAATTTTTTATTTATTTAAGAAACATTTTATTAAACTTTAGGTCATCTGATAACTCTATTCCCCACTCACCATCGCTTCTAATCATTTTCCAAGTACTGTCATCTCATGTATTTCTTATCACATTTAGTTCTTTTTCCAGTCCCATCTGGTCCATACATTTATCATTTTATACCTAGATTCTAAACTCCCTTCTAATTAGGTTTTTAATTCCATTCTCTAAGCAAGACACATTGTTGTTAGAATTATTTTACTACATTTTACTTTTTATATAGTATCCCCTTTCTGAAAAACACACTAATAAGTTAAAAGGGGTTATCTCAGAATAGGAGAATTACAAATGATTTTTTACTTCCTTCTTTGTAAATTTCTGTTTTTTCCAAATTTCTTAATTCAAAATTCCAATACATATTATTTTTTAAAAAAGATAAAATCTTCTCTACTATTAATCCCACAAATATTTACTGACGGTACCAGGCATGGTTTTAGGTTCTAGTGACACAGTTCTTGTTCTCAAAGAGCTCACAGTGTATAATAAGGGGAGACAGAGATGTAAACAGATAATTGCCATCAACTGAGAAAGGTATGTCCTGAGTTAGCTGTCCCTGGGGGACTTACAGGGATCACGCAATGACACTGCAGTGTTGGAGCCTGGATGGGTTAAGCACACAAGAAAAGCACACACATCCTTTCCTCTGTCAAGAAAAGCTTCCCAGAGAAAGTCTCAGTGAAGTCTCAGACCAGGTGAGAGTATAAAGCAGAAGCAGTGAGTGAGGAAAGTTAAGTAGCAGAGAAGGCACAAAGCCCAAAGTAATAAAAACAGCTGGAGTAGAGGGTGTGTATGTGTGTGTGCGTGTGTGTGTTGGAGAGATGAAACTCCAAAGGAAAGCAAAAGAGAGGCCTGAATGCTAAAGAGTTCCAATTCAATCTTGAGGGCTGTAGGAGGCACTAAAGATTTAAACAGGGACAAGATAAGGGCAATTTTTCTTTAGAAATGCATTCTGGTAGCTATGTAAAGAATGTATGAGAGAAGGGCAAAGCTGTAGTCTAGTTAATTAAGGTCAAATTTAATCTCTACAATCTGACATGCCCACCCTCACACCTCCTTTCCCAACCTCTCTCCAATAGTTGTCTTAAAGGACCTTTCTACTTCAACCAAAACTTCCGTTCTTTCTATTCCTAGCTCTCTAACATTGCTGCTGCAGTTAGTTTTTCCCTATAGAAAACGTCCCCTTTCACTCCTCCCTTGATTTCTTCAAATATTAACCTTCCTTCTCTGGATGGATACTCCAAACTATTGTTTCATCTCCCTTCCTCCCTCTGTATACCACTCCTGGATATTACAACTTTGCTTTGTATCTTCTTGTAGTCTCAGATACCACCACAGAGCTGTACACACAAATCAGAACTCAAGATGTGTTTATTTCAATTGATGGCAATTTAAATACATGACCTCAACAGGTTTTAATACCTTAATACCTTCTCTGAGATGGATGTATCCAGAAGTGGTGGGTGTGGCAGGGATTGTGTACTTTTCTGTGGGAGAAGCTTCTTTTCCACTGAGATAAATCCCAAAATTCTTTCTAGGATGTCAATCTATTAGCTTACATAATTATACTCAGTCTTAAAGGCTAATTCCTTAATGTAACACAAAGCTTTTATCATTTATTTTTACTTCAATTTGAAATGATCTCAGACCTTTTTTTAGTGATTTGATCCTTTTTGTCTTAGCTAGAGGAACATGATGATGTGAGGCTGCAAAGAAAAATCAAGGGTCTCGGATTGAAGGGGGAAGGTTAATAATAAGAATGGAAGCCACCAAGTCAGAAGACAATCTTTCAAAACTTCTTGGTGGTAGAAGGCGGTAGTAGTGTGAATCTTCTAGAGCACTGGTTGTCCCAATATGGTCCCAGACTAGCCACAGCAGACTCTCTTGACAATTTGTTAGACATGTAGAATTTTGGCTCTTACCCTAGATCTACTCAATTCAGACATTCTAGGATGGAGTCCAGCAACAGTATTTGGGGACGACTGCTCTGGAGTTTAAAGGGAGGATCTACAAAGGATTTACACTAAAATCTAAGTTCCCCACTTCTGTGCTCCCTGGCAACAAAGATAAAAACAGATAAAAATCAGACATTTCTGAAACACATAAATGGCTTGATTAAAGAAGATTTTATTTAAAACCCTCAGTCAAAAAAATATGTTACTGGATATCTATGATTCCCAGCCACTGTCTAAGGCACAGTAAATACAAAGATGAGTGAGTATTCCTGCCCTGGAGGAGGTCTGTTCATGACAGTGTGTCTGTGTCTTTGTGTGTGCCTTGTGTATGTGTCTGTCTGTCTGTATTGTGTGTAAGCTAAAAAATTAATACTTTTCCTCCCACCTTCTAAATTCTATCTAGGCTAATAAATCAATAGATACAGATTAAAAAGAAAAAAATATAATTTTACTATGTGCACATCAGGAATTCACATAAGCATGAAAATTCCAAAAACAGTGAAACAACATTGGGTATATGTGACATTTTAGACAAAGAAGACAATGGGGAAATAGGGTCTTAGATTTCAGAAGTGAGAATAGATGATTTACAGGTAGCTGTAAAACAGCTGAACACACATGACAGGCAAATTCTTGTTAGGTAACTCAGAAACTATGGGACACAAAAGATATCTAGCTAACAGGCTCCTGCTTGAAGCCCTCCTATTTACCATGCTTAATTCAAATTAGGCAAAGGCGAACAACCTAAGACTTCCTTACTGAAGTAGGTTTTTAATCTGAATCTCTTGAGAATGGTCAAAGTTTCCCTCTGAGTCTTGTTCCTTAATAAAGAGCTTAAAAATCAATATACCAAATGGTAGGTTCAGAGTGGCAAAACTTTTGTTCCCTTCAGTTGGAAATGTGAGTGTAGTGCGAAGTGATCAAATCTTTTTGGAAATGATGAGTCAGTTCGGAGACTACGTCAAAAAGTGAGAAGGACCAGCTTGCAGAAAGGCACAAAGATTTCCTTGTCAATAGCTTGATTCTTAAAGATGTAGTAAACTTTACAGGAGTCAACCTGGGTAGGACTTTGCTTTTTTTCTGCTTGGCTTCACTTTGATTCACAACTTTGATGAAAAAGGGACACCTGACTCCTAGTCGTTCTTTATTTTAATCCAAGTGCAACACTACATTCAACTTCTTTCTCTGGCTGTCTTTCAAGGATTTCTCGGAAGCTGCTGTTTCCTCTTGGTCTTCCTGAATCTCCTACTCACTTAAAGGACTGATTCCTCCACCACCCACAGTTTTCTCAGGCCAAGCTAATCTTAAGGCAGAACAGTTTCTCCAAGTCAACATTGATTGTGCTTGTTTTTCTCCAATGAATTTGTCATTAAGAGTTTTCCACAGGTGTATGAGATACCTGCCTTCAGATAACTTACAGCCTAGCTGAGGACATAAAACTTTGACCAAAAAATAACAATATCGTCTGCCAATGACTTATCAAAGAATTGTATAATCCATAAACACTGTAGGAGGACAGGGATCAATAAGCTGTGGGCCAAGTCAAATTCAGCCTGCTGCCTGTTATTGTACAGACTGCAAGCTAAGAATGTTTCTCCATTTTAAACTGATCAAATAGATCAAAAGAAAAATAATACATCAAGACACGTGAAAATTACATGAAATTTAAATTTCAGTGTTTATAAATAAACTTTTATTGGAACACAATAACATTCATTCAATTATATATTGTCTACAGCTGATTTCTTGCTAAAATGGTATAATTAAGTACGTGGTTGTGACAAAGACCATACAGTTTACAAAGTCTAACATATTTATTATCCAGCCCTTTACAGATAAAGTTTTCTGACCCCTGCTGTAGGACAGGAATTTCTGAATTAATTTACAAGAAAAACAATACATAAAACAGAAAAGTAGACCCTATTTGGTCAATCATCACCACCATTCTCCCCTCACTTTTCATCTTTCTCCCTTTCCAAGCTTTCCAGCTACCTTTAAGAAACTCTAGGCTCCAAGTTGAAAAACATTACTATAGTAGTTGAGAGCAAGTAGAGATCTTCTAGGCAGTTAAACAAGTTTTCTTTGGGGAAAAAATGAGCATCGAGATGGGCTTTGAAAATTGGGTAAAATTAAGAAAGGAGAATATCAAAGTAAAGTTTTCAGAACATTAAAAATGTGACTCATATAAGGATTTATGCAATTCATTAATAAGAGAATCAGAAGGATAGTAAAGCTAGTCCAAAGAATACTTGCGAAAATAAAAGTGTATAGGCATTTGAAGAAAAAAAAAATGTTAGAATGAGTTTAGGTTAGGCATAAAATTGGATAATATCCTATAAGATAATAAAATCATAACCATTGGAGTTATCTTTTCTATTGGACAGAAATCATTGACATTGCTGATAGGCAAAAAATTATAAATTAACGTGTAGCTTCACTAACTCTAGACTTGTATCAATAGTGAATAACTAGTCAAATAAAAATATTCTCTTATATGATTAAATAATCTTTGCATGGACCAGTTAAACAATGCTCTGATAGGGCATTGAAAAGACATGCTGTCCCCTCTTTGTCTCAATTACAAGTTTTGTCTACTCTTTCTTAACAAGAGACAAGGGAGAGTATCCGTTTTAAGATTTTATTCCCAACAAATGTTGAGAGGTATGAAGGAGGAGAAAATTTCTCCACTTTTCCCTTGTAGTTCTTCTTGCTGGTCTACCAATCAAATTGACATGAGACAGAATAACAGGAGAAAATGACCAAATTTATTATGTATGTACCTATGAGGATTCCTTAAGAATATGGGGTCCTAAGACAAATTGCGCAGTTGAGATTTATAAGCCATCTTGAGCTAAGGAGAGGTGGGGAAAGATAGTAATTTGGACTTCAAAGGAAAGGTAGATGAGAAAGAGAAAACATTTGGTAAACAAATTCTTGTCAGGCCACCCAGCAACAATGGAACACAGTGAAGAATCTGACATATTTTGTTAGGTTCCTTCCTGTATGCCATACTTAGCTCATACTATGCTAAGGTGATCTCCCTTCCTGGAGCAGATTTTTTTTTTTTTAATCTGAGCTTCTTCAGGCAGGTAAGGGGGAGGTAAAAGCCTCTTCTGAGTCTTTCATTTCCTGAAAATAATCAGCTTGAAATAATAAGTAACCTAAAAAAGGCATTTTGGGGGTGGCAAAACTCTGCTCCCCCTCAGAAGCAAGCATATATATGGGTCGATGGTTCTATTTTGGAGGCAGAGCATTGAAAAGCATCAGCCAAAGATACCTGAATTCTGTCCTACAAGCTAGGAGTGGGGGTAAGGGTGAGGCGTTGCATTCATATTTTTAAGCAGTTGCCTTTCTTTGTCAGGTTTGTAACCTACATTATTTATTGGAAGTACTCAATTAGCATTCCTCCAATTTCCAATAGAAATATTAAGTTTTAGTTTATCATTTGAAAGACGTTTAACTTGAGATGTTCCAAAACAAAACAAAACAAAAACAAAAACAAAAAAGCTCTAAAGTACCAAAGAAATGAAACAGTGAATTCATTTTTGCCGATCTTATCAATAAAAAAAGGCATCTTGCTATTGCTTTGATTTACACTTTCCTGACAACTAGAGAGATGCAACATCTTTACATACATGCTTTTCTTTGAGTTTCCTGCTCACATCTTTATTTTTTATATTTCAATTTTTCTATTGAGTTATTTTCTATCTTACCAATCTAGAAAAGTTCTTTTATATTTATAAAGGAAATTGACCCTTTGCTATTATATTCGCTGCAAATATTTTCTCCCAGGCGTCATTTTAACTTTGTTTCTGGTGACTTTTACCACTCTAACCATTGAAAAAAAAGTTATTATGTGATAATATCTGTTTATATTTTCTCTTTTGGCTTTTAGATTTCCTATGTTGCTTAAGCATGTCACCCCTACTCTTGAAGTTATAGGTATATATATTCTCCTAAATTTTCTTCTAACATCTTTAATATTTTCCATCTTATGTTTGGATCTTTAATTGATCCAGAATTTAATTTTATAAATAGTGTGAAAAAGAAGCTAACACTTTTCTTCTCATAGCCAATTATCCCAGTACTATTTTTCAAACTAACCATCAAGTCCCCAGGGAAAATAAAATAAAGAGGCATGAGAACTAAATAATAAACTAAGTCCTATTCAGAGCCCGCTATGTGCCTCTAGACATGAAACTTTGCTGATCATCATACAGCCGGACAACAGGGAACCTCCAGGAAAATTCTTGCTGAGATTACTAACAACTACTTCCCCATGTCCTTAAAACTGCAAACCCATTCCCGGGAAGGAAAACAAATTTAAACTGAAATCCATAGATGCTTGGGGTCTTTTTCATTCTTTGCTTCTGAGAGGAGTCCATGCTCTGTCTATGGAGTATTATTCCTTCTCTAATGAACTTTTGACTAACTCTGGGATGCACTCGAATTCTTTCCTGCGTTAGTCAGGACCATAACAGATTCTCTCTCTCTCTCTCTCTCTCTCTCTCAATCTCTCTCTCTATCTCTCTTTCTCTCTTTCTCTTTCTCACCCTTCCTCCCGTCCCATCTCTCTTGGTGCAGGACTTGAATCTCCACTCAGGGGGATTCGCTCTGTCCTGCATCAGAAATTAAAATGCCACTTTTGTCATATTTCAAGTTTCCTTATGTACTTGGCTCTTCTTCTTAACTTTCATTATTTTTGGTAGATTAATTTCTAAACTCTTGTTAAAATATTCCTCTTTGATTATAGGCCAAAGTTTGTTCTAGTTCCTGTAACTGTGTATATGATTCAGCTACTCACAGCTGTCTAGACGTGTTTGCTGGAAACAAGCTGTGGTGTTCCCTGAAGCCCTGGGAACTGCTACCTAGGTGTGCAGCTGCCTCTCAGGATAGTGCCAGTGTGGTTTTCCTTCTCACAATATCTCTAAGTGGCTCTTTCTACAGGCTAATTCTTTTTAAACGTGATTTAATTAACCAGCAAGATGTTTGAAGGAAAGGAGGTAAAACATCGAAATCTGGTTTGTGGCTATTCAGTTTTTATTATGAAAACTGAGCAAGCACACATTTGTTTAATACAACGTTCATTCACCATTGAGCACCTACTATGTGACAAGTGCATTCCAGACACTGCATATAAAACAATAAACAAAACAGACAAAAATCCTTATCCTGAAGGGGCAAGTTGGAGTAGATGCATAATACACATTCAAATTTTTTCTTAAATACTTTGTTTTTAAATGAGACATAACACATATACCAAATTATACAAATCTTAAGGATACAGCTTAAGATTTTACACATGTATATACTGTGTAACTGCCACTCAGGTCAAGATAGATTATTTCCAGCTTCCCAGATTTCCTTGTATGAGTTTTGCCAGAGTTTGAACTTTATTTAAATAGAATCACAGTATATACTATCTCATGTCTGACTTCTTTCACTCAAAATTTTATCTATGAGATTCACCAGTTTGTGGCATGAAACTGAAATTTATTCTTTATGTTGTATGTTATCATGTACTATAAAACATGTCACCATTTTTTATCCATTCTCCTAGATATTTCGTTATTTCCAGTTTTTGGATATTGGGAATAAAGTTAACATGAACATTCTTATACATGCATATGGGTGCTCACATTACTCATTCAATTTCTCTGAACTCAGGAGTGAATTTGTTGGGTCAATACAAAATAGAGACTATTCGAAAGGTCAATAAGCACATGAAAAGATACCAATCAGGAAATGCACATTAAAACCACAGTGAAATACCACTACACCAGGCTCCAAGATAACAAAGATTAAAATGCGTCTACAGTTTCAAAGATTGGCAATGATTTGGAATAGGCTGGAATCTCATACATTGCTAGTAGTGGTGTAAATTGGTACAATTATTTTGGAAAATAGATCATATCTATTAAAGCTAAATATAATCACATCGCATAGCAGAGCGATAAACAAATTTTTTAAATTTGAAAAATATGGTATTTTAGAGTTCTAAACACTGTGAAGAAAAATAAAGCAAGTGAAGATGAATAGAGAGGATGGGGAGAAGTTTTGAAATATATTTTAATATATTCGGTTTTTCAGCATTTGCTATGTGCTAAGTCTCGCGTAAGTATTTGGGTATATATTGAGATATCTGCCCTTAAAGAGTTCACAAGAGAATAGGGCCATGTAACCAACTAATTGTAGTATTGTAGAATGGCTGCTATAATTTCTACTAGGTTCATGTTATGAAAAGTCACATTATGAACATTTGGAAAATTCTATGTCAGTACAATCTCAATGCTGAAATTGAGCAGTGGAGCACCCAGAGAAGTGGGCAGAGCTTTGAAAAGGAAAGGTAGGAAGCCAGAGACAAAGTATCTGAGCCCATGAAACTATGAGGGATAATATATCTTAGTGGTTAAGAAATTGGATCCTGATTGCTTGGGTTCAAATCCTGACTTTGCCTGGGTTCATATCCTGACTCTGCCACTTAGCAGCTATGTAAACTTGAGTACATCCCTCGACCTCTCAGTGCCTGTTTCCTCCTCCGTAGAATGTAGGTTGTTCTTCACTGAGTTTTTGTGAGGAGTACATGAGTTAACATCTGTGGAGCACACAGTACCTGACACATAGAAAGGCATTATTGCTACTGTGGGGACGAATGTCTGCCCGGGTTACACAAAGTGTTCCTTATTCAAATTCGACTTTATAAAATTTGATCTACAGGCATACTGTATAATTTTAAAAGGTAACAGAAATTCTGAGTTAAAAATGGGAACACAAAAGCAGGAAGTATGCAGCAAGATCAGGATGCTATCAATAAGAAATCCATTTTGTTTTCTATATTGTTTCTGCTTGATTCTCTATCAGTCGGCTCATAAGATATCAGTCTTGTTCATCTATTCCTTTTTTATTGCTGTCTAAAAATGTCTGGAAAGTGATCCAAGCAAAGGTTAGTGATAAAGGGGAGCTGAGGCTCAGACAACTTGAATTAGATCCCAAGAATTTTGTGTTCTGAGCACAGATTAAAATATTTCAAGGGAATTATAATGATCCTACCACAATGTGTAACCTCTTAGTTATGACAATAATATTTGGGAGCTCACGGAGATTCAGTTCATTACTCAAAAGAAAGTCTTATACTGGTTACTTATGCATAGACCGGAGTGTTGCAATTGATGAAAAACAGTGTTCTCAAAGTGTGATTTCCAACACTAGCATCATATGACAGTTTGTTAGAATTTCATACATGGAATATAAAACTAAAAGCAACAAGCGAATAAGAAAAACTGACTCATGGACACAGGCAACAGTATAGTGGTTACCAGAGGGAAGTGGGGCTGGGGAGAGGTAAATAAGAGTAAAGGGGGTCAACTATATGGAGATTTGACTTTCGATAATAAACACACAATGTAATATACAGATAATCTATTATAAAATTGTACAGTTGAAAACTACATAATTTTACTAACGAATGTCACTCTAATAAATTTAATTTTAAAAAGAATATTAATAATACTCTAGTGACCCTAAAACTAAGTCTCCAGAAACTGTAGAGGTGGAACCCGACAATCTTCCAAGAAGATTTGACTTTCGATAATAAACACACAATGTAATATACAGATAATCTATTATAAAATTGTACAGTTGAAAACTACATAATTTTACTAACGAATGTCACTCTAATAAATTTAATTTTAAAAAGAATATTAATAATACTCTAGTGACCCTAAAACTAAGTCTCCAGAAACTGTAGAGGTGGAACCCGACAATCTTCTGGGTTCTTCTGATACAAGGTAAAGTTTAAGAACCACAAATTGTTGCAAAATAGTCTTCGTTTTCCTATCCAGTCCTTTTCTATCTGAATGAGATCTACTTCAAAAGAGAAGGTACCAGATCCCTTCCAATTCTTAGGTATTTTTCTCCTCTTCCCCTCCTTCTTACCTTATCATTTCCTGCACAGTTCTTCTACTCTACTGGAAATGAAGTGTCAGATCCTTCTAATGACTTATCTCAAGGCAGAACTGATATAGTATTATGCCATGAAACAAACAAAAAAGGTGCCTTCCCCAAAGGGGAAAGAATAAAGAAGAAGGAAATCATTCCTGTCCCCGAAATTTATGGTTCAATAGCCTTAGATCATCTGTCAGCTTCTATAATGTAAAAATGGGTATCAGTCTTCAGGTCTTGTTGGGTAGCAACAGAAATGCATTCTGAAGCTTTATTTATGCAAAATTTGAGTTCCATAATGCCTTCCAGAATTGAGTGAGTGAGGAGCAAAAGAGTAAGCCTTCTGCTACATCTGCCTCAAAGGAAGAGAGAAGAGTAGGACTCCTAGGTTGATCTAGAAACCATACTCTTTAGAAGCTACTTAAATTTTACCAAGTAATTTTCATTCAAGCATGCAGCACCCTGGAGCAATATGCCAACTTTTAGTTAAAAGAAAAACAACTTACATTCATAAGAAATGGGGAGCTTCGAAGATGTCTGTAATATTTTCTTTTTATAAGAAATATTTCTTATAGAAATAAACACCATTATTTTTGAAATATTAAATATAACAAATTATTATAATATATATTAACTATATGTTTAATACACATTATATATAAGAATGCAATAAATTATTGTTAATAAGAATAATGTTGTAGCTTTTTTAGTATAATAAAAATGGGGGAAAAAAAGAAATTTCTCTCACATTTTTGTCTTTAGAAACATTAATTGCCATGCAATACTTTTTGTATTTTCCTAGGGGACAAAATCTATCCACTCCAACTAGAGTATTTCAATCCCTCACTCCTGGTATAAAATACAACCCAAATCCCAGTATTGAAACTTCATGTGACAACTAAGAATCACTTCAAAAGTCTGGACCATATTGTCCTCTAATAAATATGTACTAGGAAAAAAAAAAAAAGACACAAACTATTTCTATTACCTCGAAATATTCCCTTGCCCTTTTGCATCAAACCCTTGTCCCAATCTCAATCCCTGGCAACCATTGATCTGATTTTTGTCTTTTTGCTTTTGCCTTTATAAAATGTTATAGAAATGAATTATGCAGTATGTAGCCTTTTATGTCTGCCTTATTTCACTTAGTATGTTTTTAAGATTTATCCATTTTGTCACATGTATCAACAGTGGATTTTCATTGTTGAGTAGTAGTCCAATTTGTTTTGACTTTTTCAAGAATTTGCTTACAATCTCACTTGCAATAGTTTACCAAAAGGATCTGATATTGCTACTCCCCAAAAGTAAACTTAACATCTGAGAAATAGAAGCTGTATTGAATCGCAAGCAGTTTTGGAGGGAAGTAAATATCCAAAGTCACATGCCAGTCCTCACCCCTGACTTTGACCTTAGAATCTTCAGGTCGTTGCTATAGTGTGAGCATTTTAAACATGGTGATTGGTTCTAGTGGATAACCAGAGTTGAGAATCCTATGTTTGAAGCTCTCCTTAATTCCCAGAACTTGAATTCTCTAATGTAGAAGAGACGTAAACTTCACATTTTCTCATCTATTTCTTCCTCTTTTCCAAGATGAGACAAAGATTTCGAGACAGGTCAACTGTGGAGAAGTCTGTGACATCTACATTCACATTTTGTAGGACTGGGTGCAAGGAGCAGAGAACCACAACTCTAAAGGGTCCTTAGGAGCCCATTATCCAACCCTGTTGCATCCAATGAGAGGGAAGACCAGTAAGGAGCCAATGTCAGTCACGAAGAAAAACTGAGGTCAACTTATTGGCTTACTTTTAAGTAACACAACACTCACCTGGAAGCCAAATATTATTAGGAGGGATGGTTAGGTCTATGTGAGCAAATTGCTGGACCAAAAAATGACCAGCCTAGTGTTTGGGCTAGCTTAACAAGTACATGGTATAATCTCTATAACTCATCTTATACATAAATTATGCAGAACTCATCACTAAAATTGCCCTCAGGGTATTGTATAATAAAAAAGGAATTGATTTGTTGTTTACATGTAGATGTGGCTTTTTATTCCCACTGTCTTAACTTTATGGTGACTATTACCTACCATAGCGGAAGAGATGAGGCTGTTCCCAGAAACATGAGGCATTGCTGAAATCAGAATAAATTTACAGTGAAATTGCTGACCACAGCTTCCTAAATCATTTGAAAAGCTCTGAATTGAGCATTGAGGTTTGATGAGTTCTTATTTTCTCTTCTTCCTTTGAAGAAGAGTCAGAATGATTTAATTTAGATTCTCACGCATTTTCTTAGCTGGCATAGTTTAGGTGGGGATGAGAATATAATTTTAAAAATTTTACGGAAGTAGCATCCAGCATTCTGGGTAGCAATATGAAATAGGGGAAAGAGCATGTTCTGGGCATGGAGCTCTGAATGCTTGCTCTGTTCATGGCCTTTTCAGAGCCAATGTCCATAGTGGTTTTCTCAGCCAAAAGTCACCATCCTTATGTGAATAATGTGACCTGCCATTGTGGCCACAGATGATTAGCTCAGAGAGGAATGCCTCACCCAAGGCGCTCATGGGCTGGTAGAAGGTCTCTTAGACATGAGCATAAAAGATCTGCCCAAGAGAGGGGCTCTGTCCTGAGTAGACTGGCCAACCAGTTGGATCGTCTCTCAGAGGGAGTTTGAATGTGAGCAGTTTGGTTAGTCAGTAGAGGCAGAAGTAGAATCAATACAAACACACAATAAAAGTTGAGCCACTCCTTGAACAGAAAGTTAAAGTAGGGAGTAATGATGCCCATTTCCAAGGAGTCAGTTAGCACAGATGTCTCTGACTATGAAGCAAGACTGTGTGCAGAACTATCCCAAACATTGGTGGTGGAGTAAAGAGGAGGGATCCAAATGAAGACCCATATAATATATGTCTGCATATTTAGAAGTTATAAATCAAATCATGCCCATGGCTTAGCTCTTATTTCCACCCTACAACCTGTAGCTGATGTGGCCTTTACAGACTGGAGGCTAAAGAAGCTGTGGACTTCTGCTCCTCCCCTCACTCTCTCCCACCTCTACCCCATCCCATCCTCAGCAGCTTGTAAGCCTGAATGGTATGTGGGTCTGCTGGGCAGGTGGAAGCTGGGCTTTGATCAGGACTCCTTGGCATGGCAGGCGCTGCCCAAACCTAGGATCAGGACTAATCAGGCTAAGAGCCTTATTTGCATAGGAGACCCTCCCCAGTGCCTCATTTCTCACTCAAGATTTTCAAGCAACTCCCCAAGCTACATGATACCAATACAGAAGAGCAAAGGAGAAAAGATATCTGAGGAGCCTGGTCAGCTAAGACACCCACTTCATGTGATTTGGGAGTATATCCCCTTTTCATCCAACCCTCACCACTCACATATAGATCTGCCACACCCTCAGCCTTGACTGTGCTGAGTTGGATAATTTAATTTGTGTATTCTTCTCTCATAGCACTGTTAACTTAATAGGGTAGCAAATTTTCAAAACACCTTCTTAGTTTATTAGATAGGAAAAAAAAAGGTTTTATATTTCAGTGTTGTGCATATGCAAGAAGCTCCGAAGTATAAAGCCCAGTTTGGGGACCCTTCTTGCCCAGCTTAAAGGGTAGCACTGGCTATGTGCCTGCAGAGCTTCTGCCTATCTTCCTCATGTCTACAGTCATCCTCACTGTGAACTTCCACTATGGGGTAACCTAGGGTTTTCCTGTGCTCAGTACTTGAAAGAATCTAACTACAGGGCACTAGATCATGAGAAGTGAGACAGATCACTTTACCGCTTTCCCGTTCTGTTTGTCAACATATAATACGTGTGTGTATAAGCATGTGTATATTTATGCATATACATAGGAATAAGACTTTCATTTCCTTGCCATACACTGAGCTTACAGCCTTAGTGGGGTATACAGAATAGAAAACAGGAAATTATAATGCAAAGCTGAGGGTCATGCTCCTAATCTAGACCTGGAGTCAAGGAAGGCTTCCCAGATAAAGTGACATTTAAAGAGAGATCTGTCCAAGAAGGAGTTAGCTGACATGGAAAGAAAGGCATATACTAAGGCCAGAAAGGAGAAAGAGAATGGCATCTTCAAGGAACTGAAAGAAGGATGATTGAAGCATTGAGTGCAATGGAAAGGAGAGAGGGTATGGGAATGGAGGGCCACAGAGTGAGAAACTAGGCTAGAGTGGCAGTTGGGGACATAAAGTCAGACCAGGTGATGTTTGTAAGCCACACTGAAGAGTTTGAATTATATCCTGATAGCTAACTGGAACCATTGATGGGTTTTAAACAAAGAAGTGACAGACACATTGCTAAATAAGGAGGAAGTGACCAGATCCTTTTCTCCTCCCTGAACTAATGCCTATGACTACTAGATGACTTTGGTTTCCGGTGTATGTTTGCACTCTTGACTAATTTGGAATATCACTTTTCTATGAATTACTAATAGAAGAAAACAACAGAGGTATCCTAGGTATAGAGTAGAAAGAAGCAATAGTTTAATCTCTTCAGATAACATTCTAAGTAAGGGTAACATATTAAACATACCTCCAAGAAAACAAAAAGATTTAAAATTTCACATTCTGGTTTTTCATTTCAGTGTGTTTTGAGTCATCTATATAAACTTGTACTGGAAAACCTTATATATTTCTTATCTGACAGGTTCTTTTAACCTAGAAGATAATTCTCATTCGAACTCAGCCCTGACATTTACGCACTGGACGGGCATGGAAGAACAGTTTCTGTCAACTTTTGGTCAATCAGCAACTCCCATCTGTATTGTAAACGTGTGAGGTGTACCTTTAGGGGTGTTGGAGAAAGAAAAGATGCATCTCCTGATCTCACAGGTTATGATCTAATTAGGTACAAGACCAGACGAAATGAGAGAGAAGCTCATGCCATGAAAATAACACTCAAGCAGGTAAGAAACAACATCTCAAACAAACTGAGAATGGAAATTAATGTGTCTCAGTGCGTGGTCCACTGGCATCTACTGAATCAGAATCTCCAGGAGTGTGACCTAGAATCTGCATTTTCAATAAGGATACCATGTAAGACATATGCTAAAATTTGAAAGCCACTAATTGTCACAGGGAATGGAAAGAAAGGAATAAAGAATTTATTTTCCTATTGTTCAAAGAAGAGCCTGAAGATTTTATGGAAGTTCAGTCAGGACATGAGCTGGATGAGTCACACTGTGGAGGAAACCACTGACTTCCATGGAACCAGCTCCCCTCCCTCAGATTGTCATCTTTTCTAGATGTGGGTAACCCTGCCACAGGGAATGCCCTCAGCTCAGATTCCTTCCATGCAACACAGAAAGGGGTAAGACCATGAAGGTGTCATGAAGGCCAGGACACAGGATGTGGCCACTTGGATCCCCAAAAGTATTTGGATTCCATTCATTTTAGATTCGTTTTGTCCATGATGTATTCTTACTCCTCCCCAGGCCTGCATTCTAGGAACATGAATGACTCACTCGAGATTTCCTTGAAGCAGACTTCTTCCTACAGTGGACGTGTCCAGCTGTAGCTTAAAAAGCCTGGTAGCTTCATTTCTCCAGGGAGGTGTCACATTTTAAAAATATGAGGATTGCCAAAGTGAGGCAAGTTCAAATTGCCTTTAGCGCTATCAGCCATATCAAGTGTGGGTGGTAGAGAGTTCCATCAGCTTCAACCTATAAGAGTAGGGGCAGCCCCAGAGTGACTTAACTTTTGTGTGAACTATAAATTTATTTAAAACTTGTGATTTTACTTACATTTCAATCTTTTCTACGCGACAGAGTAAAAATAACCATGTTTTCCCTTTACATAGAACTTTACATTCCACATACAGTCCTCAGAAAGTCTAATTTATTTTTCAGAATCCGGGATGTCCCTTAGTCCATCGACACTGGGGTTCATCTGACCAAGTACTTTGGGGTTTTTCACATGAGAGTGATCATTTTTTTCAAACTTTCTTTTCTTGGCCATTTCTCTACTACCTTGCCACCTCTTGGTAGTTTTTCTTTAAGTCTTTTCCAGCTCTTTCAAGTCTTAGTTGTGTCCAGGACTGCGTGAATTATTAAAATATATTTTGTACAACAAGGAAAAATACTTTTATTAAAAATATGCACCGATCATCTCATATACTGTGGAGTCAGCATATCAGAATGATTAAGAACCTGAGCTTTTCAGTTACGCAAGATTCAAGTCCTGGTTCTATTTCTTTCTGGTTCTGTTTTAAGGAAAGTTTTTACCCTCTTCAAATCATGGTTTTCTCATCTGTAAAATGAGCTTAAAAATAGATCTACTACATATGCCTGCTGAGAAAATCAAGTGAGATAATGGACATAGAATGCTTAGCATAGTGTGCTCAATATATGTTAGACCTGAATAATAATATTTAATAATAATAATAATATTATTAAAGGATCAAATAAAATTAATGAATAGACTCTGCCCTCCAGGGGAAAATGTATTACTAACCTCCTTTAAATCGGAGACAAAGTCAGCTTTGCAAATAATTGTAAAATAGAGGAGAGAATTTTTGTTTTGTTCTGTTTGTTTTGCCTGCACAATGTCTTCTCTTTCTGTTAGTAAAAGCGCTCTTCCTTTACTTTCAGGAATTCTCTCTTCCACATCCCATGAGATCATTGTGCCGTGAAAATCAGCTCAGTTCAGGCCAAGTACCAGCCATTCCTACCAAGGAATGCCAAGGGTCTTAAGCTGAGAGAACTCGACTCTCTCTTCTTAGAGTATGACTCTTGAATGAAGTAACATAAGATGGAAAGAGTAGAGTAGAAGCATTTCAAGGGCACTGCTCAGAAAAATTCTTGATTCCTCTTGCTGAGATATCAAAACTATGTTGAAATTTGTCTTTTTTGGTACCTAGGAGTTTAGCTTTTCTTTCAATTTGTGAACTATCCAGAATCATCAGCAGAGTCAAGTTCTCTATTGTTTGCACCCAAAGAGCTCTATAGACATAAAGTAGAATAAAAGCCAAAATAGAGGGACTAAGTATTGGATTCAGAAGGCAGAAGATGACGTTTGCCTAGTGTGACAAGCGGAAGCTTCATGGAGAAGGCAGTATATCCAACAGACATCCATTCGGTCACTCTCTATCTCCATTTCCACTTCTGCTCTTACTATCAAAGCTCTTACTCTCTCAGCTCTGCTCTCTGCAGGATGGTATCTGCCACTTACAACTCTTTCTGCCTCGTGGCTTCTGCCATGTGCCTCTTTTCTATATTTCTCTTCAGTCTTTTCTACCTGAATGTTGGCAGATTACCTCAAATCTTGCATTTAAATTCCTCAAAGGAAAATATCTGATTGGTCAATCAACTGCCACCTAGTATAGAAATCCTGTTAGACAAAAAATTTTTTTTCCAGATTAATTTAGAGACAGACTGAAGATGTCTGGCCAGTTTCTTTGGCCAGGAAAGTGGGATCTTATGTCATAAGCATGGTGACTCCTTTATGTGGAATGATTAGGAGAGGACAATGGAAATAGTAGACATAAAGAATGCAGTGTCCAAGACAAGCTCCAGGGTAAGTCATTTAGATTCACTTCATAGGCAACAAAAAGCCACTGAAGATTTTGAACAAAGACTAACTACCAGAATGTTGTTTGGAAAGATCAGTTAGTAATTGTGTGGGGAAAGCACAGGATATAGAGAGAAAATGCGGAGGCTAGTGTAATTATCCAGGTAAGAAGTTATCAGGTCCTGATCTAGGGCTTAGGCAAAACCTTATTTCTATCCGTGGGAAACGGAAATAATAAGTTGACGAGGAAGGCATTTAGAACAGTTAGGCAACTGGTTGGGTAGAGGAGGGGAGAAAGAAGGAACTGTCAAAAATAACTCTGACGTTTTGAATTTGTTTAATAATACCAAAAATAGTAATAGGAAATTCAAACTAGCTGTGGGAGGACAGAAAGGGAGAATTCTGCTTTGGACATAGTCACAATTCAAAATAGAAGGGGCCTTTCAATAATCAGAAACTGATTTCAAGACTTTATGTTTTTAATTTTAACACAGATACCTTTCTTCACATGAAATCTTAAGTGAAAGTCCAAAACGTCTAGCAAATAAAAATAAAACTACTTTTGTTAAGAATTGGGTAGGAGGGTCCCAGAGCCTTCCCACTCAGGCCTCCTCTTATAATGTCCCTCACACTTATGCTTAATGGGGCCTCTTAGATGGTACATGGAAAATGGTTGGAAAAACAATGCTCCTTCTTTTACAAATGAGAAAATTTCTGTGCAAAGAGGCAAAGTGAATTGAATGAAAACCCCAATTTCCTAGTGCAGTTAGTCAATGGAATGTTTAATGTGAGCCTGGCCTGGTGCTAGGTGCTAAGGCTACAACGTGAAAGAGATAGAGTCAGTCTGTCTTTACAGAACCTATATTCTAAACATACAAGTGATATATTCAGAGTGATAAGCTCTACAGAGGCAATAGAACAGACTGTTATGAGAGAGGGTAGCTAGACTGGAGTTGGCTAGGGGTAAAAGTAAGCAGGAGCCAGTTGTGTGAAGAACCAGGGGAAGTGAGATCCAGGAATAGCAATTGCAAAGACCCTGAGGCATAAGTGAACTTGATATATTTAAAGAACAGAAAGTCACCAGTGTGACCGAATCGTAGTGGATAAATGAAGAGATAAATAGTATAAGATGACCAATGTCAGAAAAGCAAACTGGGGCCAATCATGCACCCTCTTGCTTTGTAAAATTTGGTGTGACAGCAAGGTGTTTGAATGGAGAGGTCCAAACGACATTGGAAATTTGGATCACGATCAGGCCAGAGATACAGGTTTTAGAGGCAAATCTTCTTAGGGAAGAGCCATTTGAAACTGTGGAAGTGCATCAGGCAGCCAAAGGCAGAGAGCAAAGAGAAAGGAAAAGGACTGATGAAAGAAACTTAGGGAACACTTACAGGAAAGAGCAAAAATTTCACAGAACTAATAGAGCTAAAAGAAACTCCAGTTAAGTGCAATCTCACAGAAGCCACGGATGCCATGATCTTCAAAACCGGGGATCATGTCAATGTTGTCGAATGCTTCTACCTCTCAAAGAAAAGTCAAAGACATGAGAGATAAAGATTCTTGGGCTTGGGAGCTAGGAAAACACAGCTGTCTAGACACCTGAAAGTACAATCTCCATAGTATGAACTATAAGATCTATCTTGTTTCAGGGCTATATTTTCTCTGTCAAGTTCGTACTGGCTTAGCCATCATGTAAAAACAGAACTCTTCTAAATTTATTGGTAAAATAAATTTCTGGGATGATTTGGCCCAGTTTTCTACCTAAGGGATACCAACTGAAAAGTCAATAGGCTTTACAAAAATAGGTTTTGAAGGACAACTGAAAACTAAAGGAATGGAAAAAATATTTCTCAATATGAAAAATATGAAAGATACTCTTTCATATGGTAAATCAGCTCTAAATGCAATGTGTACATTCATTCTTTCTTACTGATTGATGTCTGTTATTTGATGAATCCTTGGGTTTAAATGTGGGGAGTATAAGGTATTTGTTCAGAGTGAGATAATTCAAACAGTTCCCAGTGATAGAAACTGAGCCCCCTCTGCACAGAGCTTAGCCCTTGAAGGTTGCAGAAGATTGTAGGAATGTTTGTACTCTTCCTGTTGGCCCATGCTGCAGGAAAACTGGACTAGATGATTACAGAATCTCCCTTGCCAAATGCACACACATACACACACCAAGACAACATATTCTACTTTTATACTGTTTAAATTGTGCCCTGTTTTGGGCAGACATGTTTCTCAAGTGTCCTTTGGGCACAGTAGTTTATAGCAGGATAAATATCTTCAAATAGTCTTTCTGTTGTCCAAGGACCCTCATTTCCTCCCATTTCCCCTTCCCTTTCTCCTTGCCCTTTTTAATTCCCAGATTCTGCTGGGCAAGCCCTCTTCCAGGTTAGTCAGTAAGTAGTACTTCATACACAGGTGTTTCTAAGTCAGAACAAGATCATGAACCTTGAAGGCTTTGTAGTCAACATGACCATCTCTGAAGCAGAATGACTGCCAGATTTATTCAAGGTCATAGAACTACCCCTGGCTTGAAAGTGATGTCGCTCAGTCACCTCCTCACCAGAGGCAGGACTACAGGAACTGCCACCCATGAAAGGAAACACTGAAGTTGCCATCCCGTATTTCAGGTAAAGGTTGAGACTTCTCAGTGCCACAGAGACAAAATGAGCACCTGCCTTTCTTTTCTTAATTCAGTGATTGTCTGGACATTACAATAGAACTATACCACCCCAAAGAGCAGCTACTTAAGAAATCACTGGAACTTTTGCATTTTCATTGAGGATGAGAAGGGAGGTAAATTGATTTCAGGGATCCATTATTTCCCAACCTCCTCTGTCCTCACCCACCAATTATGTTCCCAGCGGCCAGGGACTATATAAGTATTTACCTACTCTGCCATGCAAGGTTGTTTATTCTCTATTTGAAAGATTACATAGACCAAATAACTGATATTTTGTAACTCTAAGCTGCAGATTAACCAAATATGTCCTCGTACTTTTTGTTTAAATTTTTTGCTCAGATGGCTTGGCCCGGTTTTCCACTTAAAGCTAATTTCAGTTCCTCCTTGAGAAATATACCAACAACCTCAGTAAACAGAATTAGTCTGCTATATACACTGAATTGCTGTTTAGTAAATGAGGAAGTTAAATTTAGTAAATTTAACCCAAACAGAGTTAAATTTTATTCTAAGAAATGTGGAAGACAATCTTATTAATGGTAATTTGCCGGTCTCTTTGAGAGACTCAACTATGACAATTAGTCTCGAGGGCACATACCAAGCTTGACTCAATTCTGATGATCATGATATCATGTTCAGTAACAGGCATTCAGCTAGTACAAAACGGTGCTTCCACAGGGTGTGTTTTTGCCTCCTGGGTCCAAAGTCTTAATTCTTCTTCACTAAGTAAAGAATCATCAGTGATTATACCACCAAAGGGAACACCTGAATCTATCTTCTTTCTTTTCCCAAAGAGGAGGAATTGGGAGTTACCGGCATCAACTGTCAGTTGGGGTTGGAGATGGGCAAAGAGATAGGTCAAGTATCTTCCAGGTAGTGTGAGACACTCACCCGTGGTGCTGTAAACTAAAGGTGTGGCCATATTGATGAGCTGACTATGGAATGACTACATCCACTCCATAGAGTTTCAAAACAATGGGTTTAGGGCCAGAAGATTTGATGTTTTTGGCTATGCTATGAATTCTCAGAGTTGATTCAGTTACTGATGCAGAAATAGTCAGGCTCATTGTTGGAAAAAATGACTATTTTGTGCCTTAGCAGACTAGGTCATGTGGAATGGTTAAGTTGTGTAAGTATGGGGAAAAATAAGTTTTAAAAAGAGCTGAACACCAGCAGTTTTTGTCCCTGACCAGCCTGAAGATCCAGCAGGATTTTAGTCTCAGATGGGCTTTATCCCAAAGTGCAGTGCCTTGTCATCCCATCTAGTCCTTACCTTTCCTCGAGAGAAATCCCTGATAATTGATTGGATAATCTTCCTTGCAACTTAGAAGTCACTGGCCCTTTCCCCTAGGCTTTGTGGATACTGAGGAAATACAGATAAAATTTTACGCTAGCCTAAATAAGACATCTAGTAAAGAAAAACTATTTCCTCCAACAAGCCTTAAAATGTATTTCCTGGACAGGTAATAATAAATCCTTTATTAGATATTCTTTCCTTTTCACTGAACTGCTGTATTCCCATGCTAGTATCTACAATCAGTTTGACTAGTATGAGAAATAACTAGATGGGCTTCACAAAGGGTAAAAGTTCCTTTCGATGCCATCACCCACACAGGACAAACCCTCTTTTGGTCCCAGAACAAAACAAAGGGAGGCAGGATTTGTTAGCTGTAAAGAAGTGGATGATTGCTGTTTTTATTTTTAATTCCAGAAAGCTCCTTCTTGGAATCTTTAAAACAGAATTTCATATTCTCAGGAAGAACAGAGAATATACAGTCATTGCCTAAACTGAAGAGAATTAGCTTTTAGATTGTGTGAACAGAGGAAGTAGTTAAGGATTACAGCTGTAAATTTGAAAGAATGACTTCAGCTACTGGTTTGTGGATGTGCTTCATGTCTCTTATTTAGTTACTTCCATCTCTCCATACTTCTACCACCCATGATCCAACCCCACCATCATCTTCAGCATTGTTGAAGTAGGAGCAATTATTTATTGAGCACTTACAGTGTGCCCAGAAGACTGCTAAGTGTTTGTCTTAGGGCATAGTTCCAGAGATACAAATATCTGGGTTCCAGTCCCAGTTCTACTACATACCGGTTAGGTATGCATGACTTAGAACGTCTCTTAACATCTCTGTGCTTGGTTGCTCACTCATAAAATAGGAACAAAGATAGAACTTTTGTGACAATAAGTAAGTTAATACATGTAAAGCAATTAAACATCTCTGGCACATAGAAAAGTATAAATATTCATTACTATTATTATCAACCACATTTTAGAAATTTGATCTATAATTGAGACTCGGAGAGGCTGAGTCTCTCTGAGGGTTTCACACCAGTATCCCAGGAGGTATAATGTTTATAGATGGTTAGGTTACTTGTTCATATCATAACTTTGGCTCCAGTTTCTTCCCTGAAGACTCCCGGAGTAGCATGCTATCATCAAACTAATCCTCCTGGGGGTGGAGACTGTATATCCAGATGGCAGTGTGGTTTCCTCTAACAGCTCCTCCATATTCTGCCTTTGAAAGGAAATTAAAAACATTTGGTGGGCTAGAGTATTGAAAAGGACAAAGGAGTACCAGAGCTGGCTGTTGTCAAGAGGTCTAGGTCAGATTTGGAATACAGTAAAGATAAAAGGAGACTAATAGATTGAGAAAAATGAAGGGATCTAACAGTTCCACACTTTTGAGACTCTGCTAGTTCTCCTCAGACTGCAATCTTTCAAGATACCTGTGTCCATTCCCTTCCTGCTCTGTCCCTTTTGGCAGCCACTGGCCACAGGCCACTACTGAGTACTGGAAATGTGGCTGGTCAGAATTGAAATGTTCTGTAGGTATAAAATACACACTGGATTCCGAAAACTTCATCAGGGAAACAGATTGTAAAATATCTCATTGATAATTTTTAAAAATGTAATTATATTCAAAATGATGATGTATTGGACATGTTGAGTTAAATGAAAATATATTATTTAACTTCATATTATTTGTTTCTTTTACTTTTTAAATGTGAACACTTTTTTAATTTAAAAAACTTTTAGATTACTTATGTGACTCGTGTTACATTTCCATTCAGAGCTGCTCTAGATCATGGGTATTCTGAATTCGCTGCTGCCACGGCCTGAATGGGCCTCTTCCACTAGCCGCTCTACCAAGAATGGACCCCTCAGTGATGTGCATGCCTTAGTGGTGGCCAAAGGGGTCCTGGGTACAGAGGGTGCGGACGGATCTACAGGCTGGAGTGTCCATACACGTGGCTATGAGATCCCCTATGGTGCTGAGCAAAGCCAAGAAGAGGAAAAGAAGAAGAACCCACCCTCACAAGGGACAGGGACAGGTCTGGGCTCTGGGCAAAGGTGTTTTGAAGAGGTCAAAGACACGAATAGTTCTAGGAGACAACAATGAGAGAACTGGAAGGAGCAAAAGTAAAGACTGGTTTTTGCACTGGCAGTGTTATAGGTGGGGCTATGGAGTGGGTGCTCAAGTGCTGTGGAGATGCAGATCATTGTGGGTGACAGTTATTTTCTTTCTGAAGAAGCCAACTTGAAGGCTGAGAGTGAGGAAGGGGAAAATATCAGATGTTTGGGATGGACCAAACAAAATTGAAATAGTTGTACGAATTTGTCTCAGTACTTATGTCTTCACTGAAGAAAGAGGCCAGCACCTTGTCAATAAATAGTAGAAAAGCCTCTGGGCTGAGGCAAGGACCAGAATTTGAGGCTCTAAGGTCTGCCAAAAAGAAAGCAGGACACGCTGGATACCAAGGATTAAATATCAGGAACTCTCTCATAGGGAATAAAGGAAGGGTGTAGTTTGTAGCAAAAGTTGAGAAAAACACAGAAATCGAGTTGTCAAAACTGGATGCAAAGCCAAAGTTGTCCTGGCAAAGAAAATTTTTTACTGAGTCCCAAATAGTTGAGAGCTATCTCCATTTCTCCTGACTAAAGTCAGTCAGGTTCAAGCAACCTTGACTGTAGGGAGAGGATGGCTAGCAAAGGCTGAGAATCTGGTAGGGCCTGGCAATTACCCAAGACATCATAGACATACCAACTCTGCTCCCATCAGGTTAGTGGCATTCTTATGGTAGAATTAGGTGTATTTCAGGACCCCTGATACATAGTGGATGTCTAAACACATAGTGTCTTGGCCTGAAGAAGAGAGTAAGAGAGCTGATAAGCTGGCAGAAAAAAAGTGGGATGATTTTTATGGTCCAGCCTCTAACATTATTATATGGTCTTAGATCGTTTCTTCTCTCTTGGCCTGGTTTCTTATTTGTAAAATGGAAGACTTGAATCAAATGACCTAATTGGTTCTTCTAATTATCGGTTCTTCTAATTGGTTCTTCTAATTATTCGGGGATATGGTGTCATATCCCCGAACTCCAAATTGGCCACACTGAAATATTTCAGGAGATGTTTTGAACTTAAATGTAAATGTCAAGCAGATGCATATTACGCATACAGAGAATATAAGGTAATTCTAGTAAAAGAGCTCTGCATCTTAATTCATCTCCCAGTTAATCTGACATAATTCCAGGGTGATTTTGTTGCCCAAGTACTCTGCTTCCATTATTATTGCTGCAAAATATTGCCCATGATTTTGCTTCCTCATTACTCTGCTTCCTTGGCCTTTATTTTATCTTGCTGTTATTCAAACCATAAATCAATTTAGATATTCCCTATGAAATTGGACATACAACTACTTAGGAGTATATATTTATTAAAGGACGAAGCCTGATAAGCCAATTCGGAAAAGTGGGCCTGGCTGGAGGAATTGCTGGTGCTGTGTTTCAGCCCTCTGCTCAGCTCAAAATAATCCAAGCCAGAGTTTGCCAGAAACAGAGCCAGCATAGGCATAAGCGTACACATTGTATCCCATGTGTTCAGAGGTACTTAAAGCTCACAGAACTCCTTTTTTCTTGTGTTGCTTTAGAAGCAAAGTCATGAACCACACTGGGCACTCATTAAACTGAGGAACAGGCTGGCTAGGGTGGACGGCCAGAAAGGCCACACCTTTAACCACAGAAAGCAACACTCCTTTTCAGATGGAATTGGAAGGCTCACGTGAACTGTTTTGCTTATGACCTATGCTGTGCTAGCTTTTAGTGCCCAGTCTATTAAAGGAAAAAGAAGGTTGTCAAGAAAAAGAAGGTTACTGGTATAGGTAAATATTAAAAAATAAATAAACCAAAACAGAGTTTTAGTTACTAATTTTAAATCTTTTTGGCATAGCAGATAGGTACATAGCTAAAGATGCTAGGATAATGTCCTTTACTCCGGCATAAAGCTATGAAAATGGAAACATCAGCATCTTCACTTGTGAAGAACTAGGGCATAATTTTGACAATTAAGGCATAATTTTGACAATTTAAGTCAGATAAGACATCACGACAAACTCTTAAAAAAATGGCCACACTGTGGGTGAAAACCCAGGACATCTTTGATTTTCCAGAGGTCATTAATAGGTATAGTCCAATTTGAGTCCCTACGAGCAGTGGGGTAGAACAAAGCCAAGAAATTCTAAATCACCATTTCAGGTACCCTAGAATGTCAGGTATAAAAGTTCAAAAAAGTTAGAAAAACTGAGCCATATAAGAACAAACTTTGGAAACCTTAAGCCTTCTTTTCTTCTAAACTTGACATTGTCTGCAGGTAGTAGGCCTGGTAATTGGGGGTTTTCTTCCCTCTTGCTGCTGGCTAGTTTGATTTTTCTTTAGAGAGCAATTTTGTTCTTCTCTGTGCGTTGTGTATTTTGTGGTTTACGGTGGAGTTTGTCACCCAGAGACCAGTGATGAGTCACAGCCTCAGCTCCAAGGGGCTTGCTGTAGGTCTTAGTGGCTTGAAATGACACATCATCCTGACTCTCACTTCCATGAAAGAAGCATTAGAGTTGAGAAGATAAGTAACAGGGACACACATGTGGCTAATAAATCTGGAACAAGCTGTTCTTGAATTTTTTAGCTGTTAAACCTTATTTGAAAGTTAGTGGCATAAAGTCAGGAATTACACCATGTGGTCAAGTTCCTCATCCCTACATTAAAGAACAAAGTACTGGTTTTGTGACTTACTTGAATTAGCTGAACCGTTCATCACTTAAAAAAAAGTATTGCTAGTGCCACCTAGTGGAACTATTGTAAATCTCACAGCCTTGAGATGAATACGTAAAATCAAGGTATTTTCTGTGACTGGGACTTACGGTTGGGAGATAGTTATGATGGTTGTCTTTCCGTGAAGTCTGTGATGTATGTTTTGGCATTTTTATTCTGACATGAGGATGTGGATATCCAGGACGCTATTTTTAATTTAACACGAAAGATCTCGCAGGATAATTTCAGGGGCAAAATTTGTTATACTAACATAAGGTCTTGTCGATTGCTCCTATTTCAAAAACGTTTGGACTATTGGTTCACTTTCAGGGATTTTTCAAAAGTTTCATCCTCATTATCCAATAAAGAGGCTATTAGCTGCAATTCAACTTGAGGGCAGTGCATTTGCCTAGGACATTTGCTCTGGTAAATGCGCTCCAACATTTGTGGACATAGTATTACTTCTCATAAAACATTCATTTGGTCTCCTCACATAATTTGTGAATAGAATAACTGTTTTTTAATTGTGTAACATATTTCATTGCAGATTCTATGAGGACCAACTGCTCAACTCATAATGAGCTCTTTTTAAATACCACCCTCACTCCCCATTGGTAAGCTCTAAATTGACATTTAATATAATTTGAATTAAGTGTTCTGGCCATAGTGGAAGAACACAAATTCATATAACACCAATCAGATAGGGAATTTAGAATTAATATTGGGGCAGAGATGGGAGCCGGGAAATAATGCTGACTATACACCTCTATCTAGAATCTATCTATCTATCTATCTATCTATCTATCTATCTATCTATCTATCTATCATCTACCTATACATCCGTCTATGAGAAACTATGCATGCAAATGATAAACAATAATGAAAACTTTTCCAAAATCAAGTTAAACATTTAAAAATAAGAATAAAAGAAAGTAAGTGAGGTTCCATGTTCAGCAGTGTTTGGAAAACCTTGTTCAACAAAGCTAAATATCTTCTTTACCACAAGACAACTTGTTGCCTTTAATATAGTATGCACTTGAATGCACTACGAATCTTCTGGAAGAAGATGTTGAACAGTATTCCCCAAGATCTTACCAGGAAAATTTGAGGCCCCATTAACACCCATGTAATCTCTGTCAGAAAAGATATTACAACAAGTGCTCTTTAGACACTCCCCAAGAGGCTGTGGGAACTGAGGGACCTGAAGCGCTTGTTAAAAAACAAAGATTTCTATGTTTCAAGCTAGAGTTTCTCATGCGGTAGGTCTGCAGTGACACAAAAGGTACATTCCTAACAAATTCCGAGGTGATGCTTAAAGCCGTTGGTCTATAGAACACATTTGAGAAAATGTTCTAAAACAACCTTTCCTATGCAGAGAAGAAATAGAAACCATCCACCTGGAGTCTTCCTGACAACTTAGTCATCCACTTGAGACTAGCACTGGGGACAGTGAGTGGCCTTTGACCACACCAGTACAATTCACTGCCAAGCAAGAGGTCTCTTCACTGGGGAAGCACATCCCCAGTGCTCTTACAGAGACAGATGCTGATCTCTCAGAATAATGTGGAAAAAGCATCCATATATTCTAAAAAATTAATAAATGTTTCCATCAACTGACTCAGTTACCAAGAACTAGATATTCACATGCCAATCCCTAGAATGATCCATGTTATTTTTGTTTGTTTTCTGTTTCATCAATTTATATTTGGCATTGAAAAGATAGGGAGAACATGGTTGAATCTAGGGGGTTCCCTGGTACAATTTACTCATGCCCGTTCTGCTAAAATCATTATAAAACACAACCATAACTCTTTACTGGACTCCAACAAGTCCACGAGTCTG
>NW_006432669.1:9419068-9448558 GCF_000325575.1 Pteropus alecto
TTCCCCGATTCATTCACTGCTTCAGTTCTCCTAACTTTTGATATTAGCTTGGGTATCTCTTTTGTTGCGAAGCCTTTCTTGAACCACCCTCCTGTGTCTCTCCCCCAATAGACACAGTAGATAAATTCTCTTATAAAGTCTCTCAGAGAACTATGTTTCTTTTCTTTATCACAGTTGTAATTTGTACTTATTTGATTAATATCTGTCTCTCTAGCTGGAATGTGAGCTCCAAGAAAATAATGAGGTTTTGCTCTTCACTGTATCCCCAGTATCTACTTAAGTTCCTGACACAGGATAGGTTTTCAATTAATATTTATTAGATAAATGGATGGAAGGATGGATGATGGATGCACTGTGCTCTACTCCCATAGAAAACCTTAGAAATCAGAATTCTAACTAAATTGTTAAAAAAGATGAAAAGTGCATGGATTGATTTTGGCGGGGTGCATGAGGAGAAAGAAATCAACAGTCCTCTGCACCCATGGCAAGTCCTCATTCCTCCCTTGAAAAAGCATTTAATTTGCTGATTTTTACTTGCTTTGTCTCTACAGTGGAATATAAGCTCTTCAGGGGTAGAGATCAAGTTTTTCTGGTTCATCTCAACATCTTAGATGTCCACATCTAACAGACACTTATTAAACATTTGAGGATGGGTAGTGCCTAGGAAAACAGAGGGGATCTAGTATCTAAAGCTCAGTGGACCTGATGTTCTTAGATAGATAATGTTAGCCTTCCTCATTAGAGTTCCCTGCCTCCCCATATTTCCCCAACCTCACCAAAGCTGCTAACCCTCTTATTTTAAACATTAAGAAGGTAAAAAGGTTAAAGAAATTAAATGACCTGCCCCAAGTCACAGGCAAAGTGCATGGCAGAGTAAGCATTAAAACTCAATCTTCCTAACTCCAGGTCTATTGTTCTTTCTACTTCATTACTCAATAATGCTCTCAGTAGGGAAGATTCTGAGGAACCCATGGTCTAGTTCTAGGGAAGCCAGCCGAGAAAGAAGGGGTGTCTAAGCACTAGGCTGACCAAACTCTATCAAAATTTTAGCTAACACAGCCTGCTATAACCAATTCTAAATTGAGATTAGTTTTCATACCAAAAAACAAACGAAACAAAACAAAACTGAAATATTTAGTGAACTACATTCACCAAGAAACATTGGCAAGAAAAAGGAATAATTTAAATAGACTCTTTGTTTAAGGAAGCTTAAAATACATTAAAAGACAAAACATACCATATAACACTGTCTGTTGAAAATATCTTTTTTATTATAAACAATATAAACACACTTCCTAATACATTATGCAAATATAACACACTTTCTTTTCTTTGCCTGTTTTTATAAACAAGATTCTCAGCACAATGGTTTTTCCCTCGATGGTCATTCACATATTCAAAAGTGCCAAGTGCCAGGCACTGTAAAAAGTACTAAGAGATTTTGAAAAAGAATGAGAAAGAAAAAGACACTGTTCCATGCTCTCAAGAGGACCACAATCTATTTATACTGTTTTCTTTATTTTAGATGTCTCTGTTTTCACATAGACCCTTCCAATTTATAAGATATATTTTAGTCTATGTCAGTAAAAAATAGACTATATATCCAAGGTAAACTGGATAATTAAAACAATTATCTTGATAAAATAGGATAAAAACACTACTTTGAGTCTTAATCAGATAATTGATGAAAACTTTATGCTGTGGTCTTGGATCATTTTGAAAATAATTTTAATATTTTACTTTGATATTTTTGAAAGACTTGAAATATTTGAATACAGAGATTGTCTCTATCTTTTATAAATATGCAAAGAAATATTTGTGTTCTTTAAGAGTATAGCCCTTGAGACATTGTCAAAATGAAAATTAAATAGAATCCAAAGGCCATGTCTAACATCTTCACCATTAGTCTCTGTTTCCTATCTTTAATGACATCGATATGTCCCTTAGTGTCTATATGAAAAGGTACATGTACATGCAAATATTTTCAGTGCAAAACCCAAATTATTTTTTTGTGAAGTTGTTTGCAATATAGTTATTATAGACATTTCCTTTTGGTTTACCTTCATTCATCTATGGTTACCATATGCTCCCCCAAAATTCCATTTTTATGCTATTTTGAAATTTCTGACCAAGATAACTTATTAATTATATAAATGCAATTTATTTTTATGCCTTTACAAAATTTTCTTATAAATATATTAGAAATTATGCTAATTCTCTTTGACAGACTATATATTTCATTTTTGATGTGGGAAATATTGCCAATTATTGCTTCTGTATAGCATACAAGAATTAGGTGATCCTTAGAGATACTGAGTTTCATTACTTTAAAATTCAATGTGGTTCCAGCCACGCATAGTTATATAGATATTACATATTCAAAGATAACTTACTGAAGCTTGTTCACAGAACTAAGCTTTCCCCTGATACCTCTCCCTCTCCCATACCCTAAGAGGTATTATCCCAAATGTCCTCCAAGACTTAAATAACAATATTTAAAAGACACTTAGCACCACAAAAGGGAATTTGCTGGCATGACACGAACAATACGGTTACTCCAGATGCTGTATTCAAACTGTATGGGCCCATTGAAAAAATAGATATAACCTGCAAGAAAAAGATCAAAAAAGAAAAATTTGAGTTTCAAACAATAAGAGTTTCTCCAGCTAACAGTATAAATCTATTCTGCTAGATCCCACACTTTTTTTTTAACATGTCAACATTTATCTTACTTATCTTTATAAACCCTACTAATGTTTTAATATATTGCTTGTAGCTTAAGGAGGGAAAAAAGGTCTAAAGTTTCCCAGTTTTCCTAAATTATCACCTCAAATTAGTTGTCTTTGTCAGGAGTTCCTGTTTTGCTACTTGAAGTATTGATATTCATTATTATAAGTTAGGGATAATATCTCTTCATAATTAAAGTAAAAATCATTATATAGTTATGATGGCCATTGTCTTCATATATAAACTACTCCCCATTCTATCTCTGACTTGAATTGTGGCAATACTCTTTGCATCCTGGTATCTTTAAGCATAATTTAAGATAGTGTTTAAGGTTTGCATCTTTTATTTGAAGAATTAGTAATCATTAAGTAAAATTCTCATTTATTCTAAGCATATTGTTTTTTGTTTGCCATCCATGCAAGTAGTCACACAGGAATGACTTAACTGCCATGCATTTATTAGCACATCGAAGTCCTGTACGAAAGTCTTTTATAAGGGAGATGATTTTGAGGGGCTACAGAAGCCCTCCATTAAGTGCAATGAAACTAGTTACCATTTTTCTCGTAGACGGCATCTACATTATCACCAACACCTGGAAAGTCCTCTTCTATTAGTCTGGGGTAGTCTTTATCCATCATATGGTTAGTATCATCATAGCTGTTTAATAAGAAAAATCTCTTAAGTTTTTTAGAGATTACCTTAGACATGATACGATAAATATAATGGCATGTTTCAAAATTGATGTTTTAAAATTTTAAGTCCATTTAAAACATCTGGTAACTTTTTAAAATAAGGAATTATGATACTGAGTGTATAGTGGATGCTTGGTATTTTTTGACTTGCCTAAAGGCCATATTTGCAAAGACAGTTACAAGCTCATTTTCATTTCACAAAATGCATATTTATTATAAAAGTATGTTATTAGGAGAGTGTTCTTAGAGTAAAATAAATATATGTTTATGTATTGAATAATTCTCTACTGATCTCCCACTCCATGTAGAAGAAATAGTTTTAGCATAGTTGGGATACAACGAATGACTAAGAAAAAACAGTGTCTCAGAAGAGGTGAGAATTATATGTATGTATGTATGTGTATTTTTAAGAAGATTTGAGAATTAAATCTCTGTCTGAGGGAGCTGCCTGCAGGAACTGATACAGAACAGAAATTAATATGCTGCATGTTAATAGTGCATGAGATAATAATTTAAAATAGCAATAAGAGCCATTTGAGACTCACTTTGCCTGTATGACACAAGGTGATGGCTCAGTAAATATGGCTGCCATACCTCCAGACCTGGTTTCCCGAGAAGAAGAGAGTCTTCCTTGTATCCTCAAAGTGAACAGCCGCACTTATCTTTTTCACCTCTTTTGGAAAGCCTAGTTCAGATATTTTTTTGGGATAACCTTCCAGAATATCATAGCCATTAAGAGCCCAAAATTTTCTGCCTAGAATAAGTGAAAGAATGGTTTTATTATTTAAGGAAATCTATTAGGACTCACATATGTAGACATTTACTTTAACAAAGAAAGACATACATTTAGAAATAAATGTTTATGAAACATAGAAATACGAGAATTTTTCAAGCAAAAATAGAATTTAAGATCCTAATTTCCTAGTTAAGAGTATAGCCAATCAAATGTAATAATTAATTTGGCAATTTATTACCTCTGAATATTAAGTATGGAGCTGAGTGAAAAATACATTAAGATTTCTATATGGATAAACAGCACCATAGAAATAGCAAATTAGTCCGAAAACTAAAATTTTATATGCCATCAAAAGTTATTTCTGTCTCTAAAAATAACTTTCATATAGCATTAATTATAATAATCAAACAATAGAAACAATGTCAGTAGAATGCTATGTAACCATTATAAATTATGATCATGAAGATGGAGTGACAATTTGGAAAACTTTTCATAATTTTATGCCAAGGGAACAAGTAGAATATTAAAATGTATATACACTATGAATATAAATATTTAAAAATACATATTACATATTGTGAAGGACTAAAAAAAGAAAGTGAGAAAATGAAATATAGTAAATTAAATTTTCAGATAGAGGAATTATGAATAATGTTTTTTAATTTTTCAAAATGTACATTGTTATAATGTTTGCTTGGCAAATAATTTTTAAGAGGAAATAAGAGAAAAAAGTGATTGCTATGAAACAAAAAGTGGGTATTTATCATGTATATTTATCATATACATGATATATTTATCATATACATGATAAATACCCACTTTTTGTTTCTATACCCTTATATATTTATCTTAATAATGTAGACTTTCTACTTGTCAAATCTGGGGATACTTGGTAGACAGTTTCAGGTGCTTTCTGTTTTCCATTTTGTTATACTTAGTTCTTATGTACATTTTCAGGAGTGATTATTTTACCAAGTCTCTGGTAGCATCAAGTTCATGTTCATCATTGCCTTCCCTGGACTTATGGGAGGTCTTACCAGTGGAAGGCTTACCTCTAAAGATGAAGATAAGGTCATGGGAAGGATGCTCATATGCAGCATCAATGCGGTTGGGAATTTCTGGCCAAAACGATTTTGTTAAAAAGAGCTCCACATCAACCTGCTGAGGATGCAGACGCCAGAAGAATCTAACACAAAAATAAAAATATAGTTTTCTGTCATTTTTGTAAGTGCAATATTTCTATCCTGCTAGCCACCTCTCTACATCAATGCAGGTAAGTTAGATAAAACCATTCTCTGTCACCTGTGAGGGGGAAAATATTTCCATTTCCCTTTAAATGCCAGTTAACCAAGTATTACTATCCTAACCTCCGCTTAAAGCATTAAATTTTAAAGTCTCAGAGCCTTTGTGGAGGCTCTAAGTCTTTTGTGGATTGAGACCATGTCTTGCTCAACTTTGCCTATCTTACAAGTGGCAAGCAAATGTGCCAGGCCACTATGTAGAGCTCTGGAAAGAAAACATGAGTTACATAAACTATGTCATCCAGGATCTCATGGCCTGGGGAAAGTGAATGAGAATATACCTGGAATACAATGTAATAGAGGAGATGGGAATGGTAATGGATCACAGATGAGGAAACAATTAATTGATGAATCAATAAATCAGCAAATATAAGCATATTGAAATAAAAAATTAATATTTCATTTCTTGTTACCTACAGGTTTAGTTTGTAAAACCCTCCTTCTCTCATATTCCAACATATGTACCTAGTGCAAAATCTTTCACACCAAAAGGAATTCATGTGGACATTGAGAGTTATATGGTAATTGATTTTAATACTTATGTGTTTGTTAAGGAAATAAATTAGATTTACATATTTATTTGGTTATCTTAATAAAAACAGACTATAACCAAAGATGTTAAAAAGCTGCACACTGACAAAATTATTCATTGAAAAGTAAAATGTTTATCCATCAGTCATTTATTTCATCTGAAATATGTAAACAAACTGCCCCAATTCTATTATTTTCACTATTAACTTCACCTTTCTAAGTTTGACTGGATGGTTTGGCAATTTGTAGACACAGCCTCACAAATATTTGTTACAAGCAGATTTTATAAAATAATATCAAGAGTACCTGTCTTTAAAGATTATTGTTTCTCCTCGGAGACTGGTAATGGCATCAAGGGATAAGGAGGGGTCACATTTGTCTGGAGTTTTGGGATGTTTAGGGTTGGGATCTTCATCTCCTGGACCTGTAGGCATTAAATGAATGAAAGAAGTTACTGAGCATGTGATGACTTGATCCTGCTAATGGAGAGTAGGAGAGGGTTTCTTCCAAGGAGGGCAGTAAGTCCTATTGCTCCTACATAATGATCCAAATACGTGTAATCCTGCTTCCTTGCTCCAGTGTTATCAAGGTCTTGCAGGTGGCACTGCCCCTTCTGCTTTCATCCCTCAAGATCTCTTGATATTCATCTCAAGTACAAATTAGGTTTCTTTAGGATGATGATAGAGATGGAGTGGAGACTTTGAGGAAACTTTTCCCATGTTTTGTGCAACCTCGACAGTAGGCTCTTGAGAAACACATTCCTCTTAAAGCCATTTCTGGTGGCACATCATCCCTATGGGAGGTCTCATCTTGGCTCTTTCTCTTACCTATCTTACCAGCCATCAACGTCAGCTAATGTTGCTTCACCACTTTATCAGTGCAGCTGTATCTGATAAACTGTGACTTGCCGCTTGCTTATAACTTTTCTACCAGAGCACACGAGTGCAAAAGGGGTGCAGAGCAGAATAACAATTCTGAACTGCTTTCTCTACTGAGTTCATATCAGTTCTATCATCAAGTCTCTGTCACAATATTGTAGAAATCATAAAAATTGCAAAATATTTGTTCACACCCACACTAGTTGCAGATTTTATAAAATAATATCAAGAGTGGATTTAAATCCAGAGGGAAAATAATGATCTGGGTGACATGAGCAAGTTTCCTTAGCCAGGTGTTCTTGAAGTGTTTACATTGATGACTGTGCACTGTGGCTTTAACTCTATTTATGGCAGATAAATTTGCTTGCTTGGGTTTAAGTTTAATTACTGTGTAAATATTATTGAAAATTTGGAAGGAAAAAAAGGAAAAGATTCTTACAATGGTCACTGCAAATGTTGATTAAAAACTACTGCAGGCCACTCGAATGGTTTCCACTCTGGCAAACTAGAGTGCATGAAAGAATAACCAGAATTTATAAAAGCTACTTAAGGTCCCACTTTTACCTTCAGCTGTAGATACACTATTTAAACTCTACAGAGCTTGGCTTCTTCACTGGTTAAATGGAAATTAAAGAATTTTCCTTTCTTATGTCAGGGGTGTTTTGAGGGTATTGAATATACCTTGCCGTGTATAAAGTACAAATATGAGGACTTATATTCTGCAAAAATATTGAAGAACAGAACATTTCTATTACAGCAGGTAGTTTGATTTGGAAAGAAAAAAATGAGCATGTATTCCCAGGTTTTAATTACAAAACCAGGAGAGCAATATTGATCATGGCAAATTCAGTGATAATTTAGAAAATAAATGTATAAATCTATTCTGCTTTTAAACTGACAGATTAAGAGTTACCATAGAGAGACTGGATCCCTTGTACATCGTCATCAGGAAGCATAAAGTGGCTTTTGCCAGTGTAGGTGTAGACGGGAAACATGAGCGCTCCTGGGTCCTTGGAGTGGTCGAGACCTAAGGAGTGGCCAAACTCATGGGCAGCAACAAGAAACAAGTTGTAGCCTATAAGAAAATAAAGAAACAATGAGAAAACAAGATTCTCCAATGACTAATTAATGGAAGGGATGTTATTTTCCTCATCTATTCTTTGTCATCATTTCTCTTTCTTTGCTATTTTACTCATTTTTTAAAATTAATATTCAGTGGCTTGAAGGAAGATTCAAAAGTTGATTTAATCTTTATAAATAATTTAGTGCTCTCTTTGATTATAGCTGCCTACACAATTAGAATATCAACAGAATGCTCTCAAATAATTAGCAACCAATAAGAAGTTGCGGAGAAGACACTAGTAATCCTGACTTGTTCTTTATTTTCCCAGATCAGGTGGGGGAAAGCGAACAGTAATGATCTTAAAGGAAAAGTCATGGAAAATCAAGTAAGGGTTCATATATAGGATGCTGCATAGAACATCATCTAAACAGGAGGCAACATCCAAAGAGATGATAACCAAGTGTGGAGGATAACCTGGTAGATTCCCAGAGTCCTTAACTAAATAAGGTCTCTGGGAATCTACTTGGGAACAAATTCTAACCAAATGATTCTTTTCAGAAAATTCGTAGACACTAGAGTTCAAAGAAACAGAAATTCTAATTGGTCATCTTTCCTCTACTTTAAAAGACTACTGTGATTCGTATGTACATTATTTCCTGCAGTGATTCTTTTTACCGATTTCTGAGCTTCCTAATACTAGTATTTTAATTGGAAAAAGATAAAAGGGAAAAGAAAAAGAACACATCATGAAAGCTGGAGTCAGTGGTTTCAATTTGACTTTAAATATCCTTTGCTAACTAACATAGCGTACGCATGAAGAAAATGTATAATTAAGTTAGTATATTACGCAGACCATAAGAGCAATCAAAGTTCACATAATCTGAGCAACAAGTAATCCATCATTGAAATGACTAGTAATGGATACCATTTTGGGGCCTTCAGCTGAAAAATTAATTCTGATTTGTTTGTGGATATTTTCATTCATTTCAATGAAATATTTTGAATCCAAAATTTATGCAGAAACTTAAAAGTCAGGTTTATTGTGACTCTACCTTAAAAATACTATATTTTATTCTTTATTCCTAAAACCATCTTTACATGTTAAATATGCAGAACATAAACAAATTGGAGGCCTTTCTTCCGAAAACAGATTGGAGGCATTGGAGTTGAGGTATTGATCATTCAAGGTCTAATTTTACTGTTCAGAAAAATAATCCTTTTAATTTAAATAAATAATAAAAATTCTCTATTTATGAAGACTACCCTTAGTTGTCACAACTAAGGGTCAATACAGCTCCAAAGTTAAGTTCTAGTTGGAACAGTCTGGTTTTTCTTCTGAAATTAACATTCCCAACTCTCTTGAGCCTTGAAAATTCAGCTGCTGACTGAATTCATTTAACATCTAGTTTCATTTTGCTCTTGTAAATACAAATTTCATATGGTCTATTTCATGCTGTTTGGAGCAGTAAGACATTATCTTGATTTGTTAGAGTGGTATTTATAAAATCCATGATATAGATAAGACTGAAACAGGTAATTCATATAACAGGGAAAAGAAATTTGACTGGACTTGTTCCATTAAGATTTCTGCTTGGGAAAAAAAAAAGAAAAAAAAAACTATCTCAATTCACATCCAACTCATCTATGACCTTCATATTCAGCCCTAATAAGTTTTAGATATATATTTTAATAAACTGTACTTCCTTAACAGGCCAAAAGGTATCCACAGTAACAACACCTTGGTTGACAGAAAGACAGTATCCCTCAAGTAACTAAACTAAGTAAATATTGCTCACTTTTAATGTTTCACATTGGTTTGTAGAAATGTCACTTGTAGAGACTAGTAAGATAAACTTTTACATTTTTTTGGTAAATATAACCAAATACCTAATATAATTCATAATATACTTCTTAACTTCTCATCAATGGGTTCACTATCTAATCTAATCTAGTAATCATCGATTATATCTTTATAAGAAATATTACCTTTGGAACTACTTGTCCAAGTTTCATCATCATCAAAATGGGCATCCCCTCCATAATTTGGCCCAGGAGGAAAAGCATGAGCCAGCAGACCAGATGGTCCATCAAATGGGTAGAAGTCTCCATGCTCTACACATAAAAGCAAGAGTTAAAAATATAATTATACTCAGTAGTGCCTAGCACAGGTGGTTGGTGAGTTTTTGTTGAATTCTGTAAAACACAGTGAATGACTTTAAAAAGGATTAAAGATGGAACTAATTAGGAACAGAATATAAAAATATTTCAAAAATGATTTCGCATCATTACCTTTAGTTCCAAAAGAGATCATGATATCAGCAGTGCCATTGTGAAGTCTGGTAAAATTCAGAGGTGTCACATCAGACCAAACTTTGAAGGCCTTTTTGAATGCCTTTTCAACTTCAGAATGAGTCAGATCAGGGGTATAATTTACAATTCTATTCAACAGAAAAAGGTTCAATTACATTTTTAGAAGGTGAAAGCTATTTTAGAATGTACTTTCTTGGACTACTGCTTTTCAACTCAAAATGCAATGGCTTCTCTGAAAGTTCCACTTGAGGTCCATTGTTTTAAAGATCTTATTGATTATTATGTCACACAAAGAAAAAAATGAAGAATTCAATCAGACATCTTAAGTATCTCCAAATATATGACCATTTGGCATTTTAAATTTAAAGTATCCAGATGTTTAAAAGAAACGTATAGTGCATGCTAAAAGTTTAGCGTTGCATTGCTATAGTCTAAATAAATGAAATAGTTCTGTAAAGTTCCTAGAGTGGAACTCTCCCTTTTTAGCATTATTATAACAAATATGTCTGACCTACTACATTTGCAAATTTTATTAAACCTACTTTTCTATTTTGAGTCATATCTAAAAGAAATAGTTTGACATTTCCAATGAAAAATAATGCTAAGTTAACATAATAATTGATGTTATAAGACATTTTCATCAATGGTCATAAAGTTATCCTGGACTTTCTTAATTTAATAGGCCTTAAATGTTTAAGGCCTTAAATGTTTAAGGCCTATTTTTTAAAATGAGATCATACATGTTCTGTCACTCGTAGCTCATGCTGAAAATTAGACATCTAATACTATGAAAAGACTAACAAATGTTAAAGAAAGATAGCCTATGATTTACCTGTAGGTTAAATTCATTTTGGACCATTTGAGAGTTCGAGGGAAAACATTGTATTCACCCACATCAGGAACACCACATCTTGGTTTTTTCATGATGTCTAAGGTGTTATCATCAAGTTTGCCAGTCACCTCTAAGCCAAAAAAAGACTGCATTTCTCGAAGCCTGTCAGCCATGGAGCTTGCTGCAGTCTTCTTCTGGATGCCAGCAGGATTCAGGGGATGGTAATATGATTTAAGGTAGTGCTAGAAAAAAGATCAAAATGACCTGCTTTTAGAAGAGAAGGGTATTTATAATGTATAGCACACCACTGAGATTGGCAAGATACTCTACCTCTGCAAACTGGAAATCTTCCTCGGACAAATCATCATCATCCTCATCATTGAGAAGGGGCAGGGACCAACAATGAGTCCAGCTCAAGAAGAGGAAGGCAGCCAGGACACCTGGGTTCATCTTGAATGGTTGTGCCTGGAGGCTGCTGCCTTTCCACAGAGGAGTACCTTTACTTTTATAGGCCTATGATGGTGAGTCATCATTTATGGACATGTTTCAACTTCCTAGTCAGTTAAAGGTAAACATGCTTACATGGCGACTTTTTTTTCCTCCCAAGAAGTGTGGTTTGTGGTAGAATTTGAGGGAAATACAAAATGAGGGCATCTCTCATTTCAGCAGGGTCTGAAAAACCATCTGGCAAAATAAATGGCCTCAGTATATTTATGGATACTGTGGGAAGAAACAGAGAGTAATAAACTTTTCACTTCATTTGGCAAAAATGTCTTTCTGGTGGAAATCAGCTACTTTTACTTTTTCAGATAAGAATATCAAGATAGTGCCCTTACTTCCATAAAAATAAAACTAGTCATACCTCCAGAATTTATGACCTGGTGAGTTCTCCATTTCACTTTCTCTAGAGTGACTATGGAAGGAAATATTATATCTACCTGAGGGTCATGTTATTGGACCAGGACCAAGCTCAGAGACTCAGCAGTATCATAGCACATCCACAGGACTGTATGATGTGGTTGAAATTTAAAAGCACTCACTGTGACCTCTCAACAAACATGGAATCTTGCATGAATTCCCCATAGGTGAAGGACACAGTAGAAGAATATATCGGAATAAAATATACTGAACTACAATACAGTGACTAACATATTAAGAAATTACTACATGCTAGGCTTAAAACATATCCTATTTAAGCCCTATGAAGTAGGTACTATTGGAAAGCTTGTTTTCACTTCACATATGAGTAATCTGAGACACAGAGAAGTCAAATACTTGTTTAAGGTCATATAGTTAATAAATGGCACTATCAGGATATGAATCCAGGCCAGTAAACTCAAAACTTCATGTTCTTAACCACCATCCAATATGACCTCTACCCCATCCATTCTCAGATATTTTCTTAAAAAGTGGGCTGCTTATTTCTTACACCTCTGGGAGTACCCAGGAAAACTAGGACTTTAGGTAAGCACATAGCCAATTTCAAGTTTCTCAATTTTTATTTTCAAGTTTTTTAGTAAAAAAAAAAAAACTTAGGAAAATAGTCCTCTTGGCACCTCTTGCCTATTATTCCTTTCAGAACTTCACACATTTCATATCATCAGATTAGAATGCTGTTTTGGTCCCTCACAGGTATAAATGAATAGAGCCTTGTGGGCCATCATTTTCAGATTTATTGAATAATTGAAATTGCAAGTTAATTTCAAGAGTCAGAGAGAAACTCGGGTCAGGAACATATTAAGACAAAGAAAAAGAGCATGAATGCAGATTAGGGAAGGTATATCCCAACATGTGGGTAAAATGCTATAATCTAGATTAGCCAGTACCTCAGAGAAAACCATAAAAGCCTATGAAATATAAGCAATCAGTTGAAGGAAACCTATTATGCTTTTATACAAAATAGAGCCAAATAGATCCTTACAATAGATTATTTCCAATGAGTTCAAGTTTAGATTTAGGCTCAATCAGCAATGTTGAACAATAATTTGTTTTAAGCCTCCTCTGTGTATAACATTTACTTTTGAGATTAAGTGAAAATTATCCAAAAGTTTGATTCATCTATTAAGCTTATAGGAAATTTGTTCATAAGAAAGTTTATAGAAAATTTGTTCTAAGAGAGCATTTTGTTTTACCAATAAATTTTCATAACCTTTTAAAGTCTCCTTGGATTAAAAAAGAAAGTGCTTGAAGAAGTTTAAAAACAAATGACATTTTGTTTCATGTTTGAAAATGGGAGAAAGGAATCAAATAAGATAAGCTAACTGTATTTATAGACCTTCATATATTTATAGAAATGTTACTACTTTAAACTAGAATTTTTTAGAGCTCTTTATTAAATCAATGAATATTGATTGGGTATCAACTATGTTGGATACCATACTAGTCATCTATGAAGATGAAATGAAGAATAAAACGAGTACCTTTTTCTTAGGATGATTATAATATTGTCTCTCCAACAAAGAGATATTTTTAAGGAGAAACGAAAATAAATGTCACTCTTTTTCAACTTAAAAAAAAAATGCTTATTTTCAAACAGCTTTAGTATTTATTAGTTTCTCATTTTATTTAAGAACATAAACAATGCAAAAGAAAAAACACAGAAAGGTTAATGATTGCACACTGTTACACCTGTAATTTTCTTAGTAGGATAAATAAAAATTCCTCAAGTTAAAGTAGAAATTGAATCAGACTGTTTGCCCATAGGCTATTATCCACTAAGGAGTGATTTTAGATGGTGATCAGATGTGTCATCACATGGAAATGTGCTGGCAAACTGCTGGTGCATACAAGTCCTTATCTCAGGTTGTTAATTGTTAAGATAAAAGCCAGGCTTCTGGTTATCACTGGTGAAGTGTTTGTGGTTTCATTAACACAATGAGGGTGTTACCTTTAACACAATGAGAATGAGTTGGCTTTTACAAATGGTTCTAACAACTCTAAGGACTCACCAGGGAAATTTGAAAACCTGTAGCATGAGCAAACAAAACTGTGGCCTAAATTAGAAATGCTGCTGATTCAGACAAAAGTAATATGGGACTTTTAAAAACATATGTCGTCATCAGTGTCTAAGTTCAAAACATTCCCCAAGAGAGAACCAAAAATGTGAATGAACAACCCTTGAGTAAAGCACAGGGGGTTCCAGATTAGGAATAACAAGAAAAATAGGTCATTTGAGTTGGGGTTAAATTATGAAAATTCTGTAAATCAAAGAATCTTTAAGATAAAAAATTTAGCTTCAGTTTAGAGTGTTGTAAATTATGAGTGTTGACAAAGAATGACATTTAGGAATTTATGATCAGATCACCCCATGAAATTACTTCCCATAGAACCTCCTTTTCATCCACAATGTTTATACCCTAGAATAAGTTAGAAGAGTGCCCCATCTAACCTCCTTATGCATAGTCAATCCCCAGGTCAAGTGCAAAGTGCAGAGGGATTCATTTTTGATTGTGCAGCTGTAAGGCAGAAGGTCAGCAGTTTAAAAGGTCATTTACTTTCAACGTTTAAATGACATGTTCTTCAGGGTTGCTGTATTCACACTGGGTTGATCCACAAAAGAAATAAATGGAATCTGCAAAAAAAAAAAAAAAAAAAGAAAGAAAGAAAGAAAGAAATTCTTTTTAGTTATTACTTGAATATGTCTCCTGAAAGTCAAGACTGAATTTAATTTCCTGGGCTCACTTCCTAATGAATTTTAATTCTTATTGTGTTTTGTTCAAAAGAGTGGTTACTGAATGCCCACCTCTGCCAGATTCAACCAAATACTATAAGAGAAAATAACCAGGAATAGAATACACATCCCTGCCCAAATGTCTTTGAAAAAAGAAAAAATCTGGATTGTTTGGCAGTAAATAATAGAAATGAAAACAAGACAAATGGGCCCTTCGTGGTTTTAACGACAAGCAATTTCAGTATATTTAAAGATCTGGAGAATCTTAAACCAGAGCTACACAGATAATTCACTTATTAAAAAATATGCCCCTTGAGATAAGATTAAAAGTTGATGAAAAATTAATGGTGGTCAACCTAATTAGCCTGATTCCCTCAGATCTGGACTTCCACAAATTCTTGGGAAAAAACACTCATTATTATATGTATTAGGACTGCATTTTCTAAAAGGGGTGCTATGAAATCCTATTCCATGGGTGGCAGAGGTGTTCCACGAATATTAATAATAGGAAGGAAGGAAGGGAGGGAAAAAAAAATTAATCAGTTTACTTCCCGGAGAACTTCTGAGCTTCATGACATCATAAAAATCTAAGAAAGGGTTAAAGCATTGAGTTTAGGAAATATTGTATTAAACAACCATTAATCAATTTACTTCCTGGAGAACTTCTGAGCTTCATGACATCATAAAAATCTAAGAGAGGGTTAAAGCATTGAGCCTGGAACATTCTTTTCAGTTGCTCCTGGCAGTGTTGGAGATTCACAATACAGAAATTGAGAAAAGCTGTTTTAGGGGATTAGAAGGCAAATGAATACTTATGTAATATGAAGAAAGCCAAACTTCAGCAAACCATAGAGAGCCTAGATGCCTTTGACATCATCCTCAGAGATCTTTCTCTTTCTTGGGTGGGTATACATCATCAGGTTGAGAACATCAGAGCCTCGAGGTCAATGGACTGATGGCCAGATTTGTGTGCAGCAGCAGCACACAGGGTAAAGTCTATAAAGAAACACAGCATTGACGATCTATGTAAATGTCACACAAAATTAATTCTTCTAAAAAAGATTTTAGATGGATTCTTCAAGCCTTATTAATTACATCCCTTCCTTGTTGCATATTTAGGAAGAAAGACAAAAGCCAAAACCTGTAAGGATTCCTTCCTCAGTGGTCTAGACCAGGTGATCCTGACACAGCATAGTGCCCAAGGGGTGCAGGTTGCAGCCCTTGTGAATCCATCACTGGTTTTGTTGTGCCTTTTGACCCTCAGTTGTTAGACAGTAAGAAATAAGAGAAAAATTATGGTCACTTTACTTTTAGTGAAAAAGTAGAATATATGGCCACCATACAACTATACAAAAAACTTAGTTTGGAATATGTAAAAGATATGGCGAATACTGTACTGGTAGTGGATATGGGTCCTGAAGCCAGACGGATCAAAGCCTGTGAAGTAGGAATAATAAAATCAGTCTTACAGGATTTGTGAGAGAATTTAATTGTAAAGCACATGGCGCATTGTATGAGTTCAATAACTGTAAAAGATGAATAAATGGTGAACTCTGTTATACTTTCTTCAACCACAGGAAGAAAAAATTGGGTCAAGTCAAACTTTATAGTGTTACCACACAATCTCTATGGTGTCAACTTAACCTTTTGAGACCTCAGAAAGCATTTTGGTTGATTTTCTTTTATTGCCTTAATTGCAATTTGGGGATATGAGATGAAAAACTCAATATTTGACTACTTATGTATATAAAATGGACAAAGCAATTTTCCCTCAAATGGAGGATTTCTGTAATTTTGACCACTATTCATGATCAATGATTACACAAGTTCAGTGATTAGGATTACATCAATTCTAACTGAACAATGTTCACCTTTACCTTTGGAATTATTTGTCCAGAATTCATCATCGTCAAAGTGAATGTCACCTCCCCGATCCTCGCCGGGACCCAACCAAAGGACCCATCCAAAGGACCCATCAAAGGTGAAAGAAATGTCCATGTTCTAAACAGAGAAATAACTCAGATGATAACTGAGGAAATTGTCAAGACAAAACCAAAACCATTGCTTCAGGTAGAGTGTATTAAAAAGTGGGAAGTCTTCAACATAGACAGTCTTTTTATCATTATTATCTTGGCTTCCAAAGATGATCATGATGACAGCAGTGTCCCGGAAAACTCAGTGAAATTGAGTTGAGTCTCACTGCTCCAAACTTTGAATGCTGCTTGAAGAGAGCATAGTCCACAGTTTCAGGGGAGAGATCCAGAAATGTAATTCGCTATTTTGACTAACACACAAATACACAGAGGCATTTCAGTAAGTTCCCAAATGTAAAATTTTAAAGATTGTTGTACTTTTAAAATCTATCCTTTAGATCAGTGGTCCCCATCCTTTTTGGCACCAGAGACCGACTGGTGCTCCTATGAGAATCTAATGCCTGGTGATTTGAGGTGGAGCTGAGGCAGTGATGCTAATGCTGGTGAGTGGCTGCAAATACATGTGAAGCCTTGCTCACTTGTCTGCCGCTCACCTCTTGCAGCCCAGTTCCTAAGGCCTCGAACCAGTACTGACCCGTGACCCAGGGGTTGGGGACTCCTGCTTTAGCTGATTCATTTTATTTTCTTATAGAATCAGAGATCTAAGGCACATCATGGTACATTAAATTTTCTTTAGAGGTAGCTGTAATTTTTATGTGGTTACAAGGATTTTTGGTCAAGAAAATCTAAACTGCACTATAATCACTCGAGATTTAAAAACTACTATAAAACTTTAATAATTTTAAATAAGGATATAAAATTCCATTTAATATAAAATTTTTTAATGCTGTTTTAATTTCATTGATGTGCAAAGCAAGATCATTTAATTGGGTATGACTAATAAATTAACATTCAACCTATGTTACATAAGTGATACACTAAAAACTTGAATTGGTTGTCCCAGAGTATTGAGGCACAACATTAAATAAATATTATTGTAAAAAATATTAAAGAATCATTAAGTTCCTAAAAAATGAGCTACAGCATTCTAACTTAATTTGCCTTTCAAGTGAAACTAAACAGTAACACAGAAAGACATTAAAATATTTCCTTTCTCCAATATTTTGCTAAATGAGATTTAGGCGCACAATGTAAAATAATTACCTATATCAGCAGTCTTTAAATCAATGAGGTTTTACTTTCAAAGGCATTCATTAGTAGAAAAATATCTTCCTGATGTACTTGAGATTGAGTGCAGAAATGTTTTTAATTCATCTTTATACCCCTAGAGATTTCACCCACACTTGTCACATGTTAGGTAATAAGTTAAAATGTGTTGAATAGATGAACAAATGAATAAATAAATGGTTACAAATAAAGGCCAGGATCAAGGTGATTATTTACAGACTTCTTGCTGGGATTATCTCATGTCTTAATCCTTCTCTTCAAGTGAGTTATAATTTAGAATCTCACTTGAGAAAGAATCAGCTTCACCCAATAATATAGTTTCAATATTTGTTGTTTTTGAACTTTCTAAATTTGCAGGGAAATTATCTGCTATATCATGCTACCACTGTTAAGAGACAACTGATTTTAACTATTCCTTAAAATTCAATTCTTACTGAAAATTATTATACAAGAACAAAATGAAACCATTAGTTCTCTATCCAATTTTTTAAATAAAATGTTATTTTTAAAAGATATTTAAAGCCACCTAGGGAAGATTTACTAACTCAATATTTAAGTAACAGAGAAAAAGCTTGGTCTGGAATACACAAGAATGTTATACAGGCATGACATAGACTTATAGACCCCAAAAGGACCTCCTGAGATCATTTAGCCTAATCCCTTTATATTACATTGGAAAACTGGTTCAAAGATATTGAGAAACTTCCTCAAAACCACACAAAGAGACGAAGTTGATGTTAGGATTAGAATCTCAGCCTTCTGATTAGGATAGTTCAGGATGCTATGTATTACCCCTAAACTACCTCCCACATAAGCATATGATCTGCCAAAGCTGATCCTGCCAGCTAAAATAACATTACACACTGTGCAGAGCCATCTTTTTACCTATAGGTGAAGTTATCAGTTAGCTACTTCATTTTCGTAGGAAAAAAATTATACTCCCCATATCAGAGATTCCATACCTTAGCTGCTTCATAGGTTTAAAACTTTAGCAACCAGTTGGCCATTTGCTTGTAGACCAAAGAAGGTTTGCATATGCTGGATTCTATTCCCCAGGAGCTCAGATTTCTCTTCTGCCCATGTGTTAATCTCTAGGAAGGTAATAAAGTGTTCAAATAGTGCTAGAAAGAGAGTATATGATCAAGCTCATTAAAAGGAAAAATTATATGCTAGAAAAATAATAAAGGAGGGACCGTTACCTCTATGGAAAGCAACCTGCCTTGAGAGGAAATCTTTTTTCTAGAAGTAGATGAGGTGACTGATAGGGGCCAGTAAGAATCCAGAACAGGAAGGCCATCAGCATAAACATGGTTGCTTCTGCTGTACAGGAGTCTGCAGACACCTTCATTTGGGGTGGAGGTTTGGAAGGAAATAATTTGAACTTCACTGAGCTGATTTTATAGAGCCAAAATGTTGGTATATGATTCATTTCTTATCATTTTTTTACTTTAATATGTTTAGTTTTTTTTTAATAATTTAAAATTTTTTCAGTTACAGTTGGCATACAATATTATATTAGTTTCAGGTGTAAGCCACAGTGATTAGACATTTACCTAACTTACAAAATGATCACACTGATAAATTTAATGTCCATCTGACACTATATAGTTATTATTATGTACAATATTATTTACTATATCCCTTATGCTACACTTTATATCCCTCTGACTTACTCCACCCAGCACAATACCTTCCAGGTCCATCCATGTCACTGCAGATGGAAAGATTTCGTTCTTTTATATGGCTCAATAATATTTCATTGTATACATGTATCGTCTCTTTTTTATCTATTCATCTATTGATGGACACCTAAGTGTCTCTACATCTTGGCTATTGTAAATAATGCTGCAATGAACATATGGATTCACATGTCCCTTTAAAGTAGTGTTTTGGGTTTGTTCAGATAAATACTGAGAAGTGACATTCTTATTCCTATTTTGTTTGCACTACTTCCTGTTCAGAGGCAGAGCAATATAGCACATTCATTTGTCCAAAGTAAAGTTTATGGATAAAAACAAAGGCTTCATCCCTTGTTTAATGACCTTAAATGTAGAATGTATAATTTGCATTTTTTTTTTTTTTAAGATTTTATCTCTAAAATTGGCTAAGCAACAGGGTACCTGTAATTTTCCCTCTGACATATGAAGGACAGAAAAGAGGGCAGGAAGAATGGAAGGAGAGGTGGTAGAGGGAGGGAGGGAGGGAGGAAGGAAGGAAGGAAGGAAGGAAGGAAGAAAGGAAAGGAGGGAGGGAGGAAAGGGAAGGGAGGGAGGAGGAATAAAGGGACAAATGGGCAAGTGAATACAAAAAGAAGGAAGGAGAAAAGACAAGGAGGAAGGGAAATAGGTTAGAAAGGAAATTTATTCTGAAGTAACAAAGGGGCAAGCATCGTCCTTTTGCATTCACTTTTATTTGCTAGAAAATGCCAAGAATTGGAGTGAGTCTGTCCCAGACATCTAGATGAAGATACGGACAGAATTAGACAGGATTGTAGGCTGGGAAGAATTTTCCCAACAAGTCTCCATAAGGACTGCTAGTCTGCCTCAGTTTGGGAATCCATCTAATCACCTTTCTGCCAGGACCGTTTTAACCATGGGTCCAGTCCTAAATGAGATAATGTAATCCAGATGTAGGAAATGAGCCATTTGCCTGGTAAAGCATCGCTGAGGAAATGTGTCAATTTTTTCCAAACACCAAATTTTTTCCTGAAATTTCCAAAAGATTGACAAACACAAATGATAAAACAGATCTGACTCTTTCTTGTACAAACATAGAAGCTTATGAAACTGATCAAACAAGAGGTTAAATATAGAATTTACACATTTTGGAAAGTCCTACACCTGCCAATTTCTGGCTGACTTCAGAGTGCTTTCAGCCTGAAGAGGCAAGTACATTTCATAACTAGTAAAAATTGGGACAGTTATCCTAATATTTCTTTTGCTCCCAGAGTATTTTGTCATATCCAGATTAAACAAATAATTTTAAACCAGTTTGTTCCACAACTACTCATTATCTTATTGTAGACTCTAGTCAGGTTCATGGGGATGAAGGCAAGTCATAATCCCCTAAATTAAGATGATTCACAATCTATACCCCCAGATTTAGGCATTTAATGAGGAAGTGGCTCCCAGAAACCAGTGATGGTTAAATATGGCTTGCTGAGGAGATCTAGGTAAACTTATATACTCTCAATCTATTTTCTGCTCTTCTAGTGATGAGCAACAATCATACAGTAAACATTTCCTTGAACTGCATAGGGCACCACCTGTAATTCCACCTCTTTCTTTCCAATTCAAAAAAAAAAAAAACAACAAATACTAGACAGCAGTGAGAGTGACATTATTGTAACAGAAAACCCAGGAAATGATATAACAAATTTAAAAATATACATCATTTGAAAAATTCAACACTTTATTGTTATTCCTCATGACTGAACTCACATAATTAATGGAGACAAATTATTGAATTAAGACAAGAAAGTGGAGGATTTCACCAAAATGTAAAATATGAAGACAATAGTATTGAAATTAATACAGAAAATTCTGTGTGGGAAACCTTCATTTATAAATGATAAAACTAAAGACTATGAAAATAATTTGTTTTTATTTTAATACCTTTCTTAACAATTTATTTTGAAAATTTATTTTACAAAGAATACATATTTGACAAATGTCAATAAATTTTGTTCTATAATGTTTATAAAATTTTAAGTTTAGAATACATTAACTACTTAATTTCAATGATTTCTTAGGTATTATAAATTTTTAATGTGTTTTTTAAAAATAAGAGCATTAAATACAGAATTTTATGAAACAAATACTGAAACACCAGTATTATCATTTTGTTCATTTCAGAAATTTGTTGAAATCTCTCAAGTGCTAATGAACTCTCTCATGCTCTTGGTTTTTGTATGGTTTTATAATATTTATTTTGTTTATATAATTTTAACAGAGTAAGGGTTGACAGATAGGCAAATTTGTCTGCAGCAATATCTAGCATGGTCTGCCTGGAGTATCTGGTCTGTAAGGGAAAAAAGAGTAACAGACCATTTCTGAAGGAATCATCCTTTAAGATCACCCAAAGCCCTTTGCTCTGTATTCAAATGAACTAAGAAAACTGTGCTCTTGGTTATATTTCTCACATAAGTATCTTTCAGTGGAAAAGAATATATAATTGGATATGATTCTCTAATAATTATATTTTTTACCTAGCAGTTGTGTTCCTTGGTCCAAATTAATGCTGGCGCACTGATTTGTTAGTTTCTTGTGAATAGCTCTGGTCTGTATTGAATTGACATGTTCTATAGATGATTATGAGGGTTAAAGATATTTGAGCCATAGAGATACAAGACAAATGGTGGGAACCTAGTTGAGCTGTGTAACTGTTCTTCCACCCCAGACCAATCTAACACAGATTACCTGTTATAAAGTGTATTTATCTGCTCTTTGCTATTCAATAGAAATGCAATTGCCTTTCTAGTATACACACCTTTGAGCCTCAAGAAAACAAATACAACAAGCAACACACTGATCAAGATTGAATTAATCAGAAGGGGGGTTAGAGATTTCTTTTTAGTTGTCTGAAGAGAGTTCTCTGTGAACCTAACCTCCTTAGAATTCATGTTTTCCTATGAGCTGCATAATATTTATAATTATTTTTTTATTCTTGAATTTTTGAAGTCAATGCTCAAAAATTACTTAGTTGATGGTTAGATTAAACAGAAAAATTACTTAGACTCAAATTCGGTTTAAATTGCAAGTAGTCATATTTGATTAGAATGTTAGTAACCAAATAATAATAATTATTATACTATTGACATTAATACATACAATTTCAAGAAACTGTTTACAATCTCTTATAAGTTGATAAGATTTTAAGGTACAAAGTGTCCCTGAATAATCTGAATCATGTTGTCTGGTTTTGACTCTAGACAATATTTGTGACTGACAATGAATGAAAATATAAATGGTATCAAGAGTTTGTGAACCATGCCCTTAGGACAGGGAGGAAGGTGTTGCATACCTTTATGAAACACTTTGAAATTGATTTTATATGTATGAATCACCACTGGATTTTCCAACTGAGAGACGGGGGTGGGGGAGATTATAGATAACAAATAAATGATTTTTTTATTTCCTTAAAAATTATTTAAGGAAGAAAAGTTATATTTCAGAATGAAGAATATTTGCAAAATAAAGTAAACGATTATAAAAGCTTACATTTCAGGCTATAAGCAATGACAGTACTTGAGACACAGAGTCCCCTCAGTATAACACTTGAAAATGTTAACTATAGCTGTATAACAAAAACAGGCACCAAGTTTAATTTTGGTGATGTGGCTTAAAAGCTGTGTGACTTTGGCAAGATTACTTAACCTTTCTGATTTTCATTTCCTCGCCTCTAAATGAAAAATATTCTCCTTTCATATCCATATAAGGAATAGCGATAATATAAGTAAAGCAACAGCATCTTATCTGATATATAGCATGTTCTCTACACTTATTATCATTAATGTCAGTTATTGCTCTTGTTATGTTTTATTACTGAAGATTGGTCAATATTTGTTGAGCATAAATTATGCATGAAGCACAGTACTTAAAGTTATAGAAGACATGCAAGAAATAGAAGTGTAACCTTTTAAACACTAAACAAGGGAAAACACAAACAGACAGCATCTTTTTTACAAAGCAGTATTTCTCTTACACAAGAGCTAGGGCATATCAGGTAGAAGGCTGTCAAGTGGAAAACACTTCTAGGAGGCTGCAAATTTTTATTAGATTCTGCGGAGATTTGATGAGGGGCTTGGACTTGTAAAGAAAAGGCAAAGAACATTTCAAGTAGAGGAAATGGCCTATGTGGCAGATATACAGAGATATAGAAGCTGTTTTTGATTGACAAATTACGTTCTTTCTTGTTTTAATACATTGACAGGAGTCTTCTCCTTGACCTTTCTCCTCACCAGTCTTTATTTTGGAGTACACAGTACATTGGGGTTTTACAATGAAGGCCAGCGTGAAAGGTGGCTGAAAGAGTGACACACCTGTTTGGTTAGCTACATGTGCTGCTGGGACACTTGGATATAGAGGCTTATAAGTGATGACGGGTTGTCTGCTAGCCAAAGAGAAAGGAAGAAAAGGGATAGAAGGAAGTCAAAATTTGGTCACCTGTAAGGGCCAGCATTGACAATTGCCAGCATTGTCAATATCTGGCAATATTAGAAGGGATTCATGGAGGCCCCATTATCTTTAAAATATTTACAATCATCTAGGCAGTCCTCATGGGTGGCTTGGTCCTTGGGGCCATTCGATGGTAATTCTAGTTGTCTAGTAGCAGCTCTGGTGATATCCCACCCCCAAAGCCAGTCATTAATCTGGGGACACTGCTGCACTCGTGCCTCTTTTCTCCTCTCTTTGTTTCTTTGCTCCTGCTTACCTCTCTACTGCTTACACTAACTCCTGACTCCCAGTTCTCCTTCTTTCATGGTTTCTGTTTATTTATGGCTTCAAAGTGTTGGCTTTGCTTATTTTCTTCTTAATTGTAAGTTTTCAGCCTCTCTTCTCTCTGTCTCTGTCTCTCTTTCTCTCTCTGTCTCTTCTCTGTCTGTATCACTGTAAGTACTCATTTAACATCGTTCATTGGTTCTGCGACTTTAACTGAACCGACATAACAAAACTAATTTTACCATAGGCTAATTGATAAAAACAAGAGTTAAGTTCCTATGGTATCTCATCAACATTATAACAAAATGACATTGAGGAAACCAGAAAACCATGTTATTCGAAGACCTACTGTACTCAGAGAGAATCTGATCGATTAATTCAGATATTCTCTAATATAGAATTGCTCCTGCTGCATAAAGTTTTCTGGCAATCCTCTAAAGAGCTACCTTTGGTTCAATGTTACTGGTTATATGAAGTGGCCAGGATGATGTTATGGTGGTCAATATAAAGTGTGGTAACAAATGTGTAAGGGGTCGCTCTTAGACTGAGGGTTGTGGGCATGATATGCACTGAGCAAATCATTAATTACCCCAAAATTCTGTGGCTGTTTTACAGTCTTCGCTAGGGTTGGGTAATCCTCCTGTTAGAATATAAAAGATAGCACAGACTGGACAAAGAGAAAGAGGCTATAGTCAAAGTAAACAATTCCCAAAAGAATATCCCTTAAATCAATCATTTCTATACTAAGTAATTTTCCTGTTGGTTAATTTGTCCCTATACAACTGTGTTGCATTATATACACTGATATAGAAATTAAACGAGAAGAATGACGATAATAATAGCTGATATTTATTTAGTAACTAGACTAAATAATCTCATCTTATTTATGTAACAATACATCACTACATTTTATTATTATTATCATTCCCTTCTTACAGATAAGAAAACTGAAATTCAGAGATGTTAAGTCATACTTCTTAAAGCCAATAAATGATAGACACAGGATTTAAACCTAATTCTTTCTGGCACCAAAGTCCAAGGGCTTACCCACTATCCTATAGTGTTTCTCAACTGAAAAAAAGACTTTGGGAAGATAAAAAAGAAGCATATCTCACTAAAGAAACCCAAGACTGGAGGTCAAAGTAGGGAAATTATCAAGAGGTAAACATTCAAGATTGAAAGATTCAAAAGATCTCTATAATATACTAGGTTAATACCATCAATCCAGAAGGAGACAAAAGCTAGCCAGATCACTTTCTGTTTGTTGTTAACAATATATACTATTGACTTGTTTGCTTTGAGGGTCCCAGGCCAGCAAACAATAACTGGCCCCAAGGACCAAGCTGGGAGAAAATGAGAATTGTCCCAGACTTTTGATTTCCTAAGTAAAATCTAGAATACTTTTCACCTGCTGATATACACTAAAACACTTTACAGTAATCACCAAGTAGGCATTTTGAAAACAACGTGTAGACTTAATTGTACTTCATAGTTCTGAACTTGATTACGTCTTTACCACTACAGATTTTATATAAATTAGACAAATTGGCTCATATGAAAAAGTAACATCCCAAAGTGGATACTGACTTATATTTGACATGTGGTATTTGCACACAACAGTTCTAATTAGCCTTTGGGTAAACCTGCCCTAAATAATTACTGGGGCAGAAAAAAATTCCAAGTCAAAATAAAGACGCTTGTCACCCAGATCCTATTCTCTATAAAATCACCAACAATAAGCCAACCAGGAAAAAAACAAGAGACTAAAAACTAGCAAAAATAATTAAAGGTTCATCAAGATCCCATTATAAGATTAAAATACTGTAACCGAGTTAAATGTTTTATTGCTTCTGTTTTGAAGAAAGTGTCACATTAGGAAAACGCTTTCACATAATATTTTCTTTAGGTTACTGGAAGCCACTGTAGCACTACCAACTGAAATTGGCACTGCTCTGCTGTGGGATGAAATGCCCTCCACTTATGGCTTTTTCTCTTTTATTTACATCCACCACAGTATAATTTTACCGTACAGACATTGAGCAATGCATTGGGTTTGTGTTTGGTATGAAACCTGATGAAATGTCTGTATTTGCTAAATTGTTGGAAGGTTTCCCCGAAGTCTTAATTCCAGAGAACCCATGAAGTTAATAGAAATTGGGGTACAAACCACCCCGGAGTTCTCCTCACTGACAGTTAACCCTCCATCCCAGCTCCAGTGAAGCTACATTTCTTGGGCTTTTCTTTTTTTAAGCCCAAAGGGTAAGAATTTAATACAGACTCTGAATTGATCTCCTGACCTCATTTTAGTCCTACTGGTTGTGATAAATAAAACACTCCTGACCCAAATCTTCACCATTTTAACCCAGTTCCTGTTAGTGGTCATCCTGTCTCCTCATTGGACAAAGCCGCAGGAATACACTCATCCACTGGGCAGAAAAATCACCTATTGAAAAGTCAAGATCTGAACCATTAATCAGGAGACAAAATCTGGGGGTGGCAAGTTATTTCCAGGAGACTGAACACAGGGGTGGCAAATTGATAGAACATTGCTCATTTCAAGTCTGAAAAGCTGAAAAACAATTGTAATCATGAATATCTCAGGGCTGGCCCATTCCTTTGTGATAACAAATAAAGGCTAATGAGTAAAATACTATGACTCACATCCTGGTATCAACATTAGAAAATACTTCAGGGTTAATTAAGGAAGTAAAAAATAAATATCAAGTCAATATCAAGGTGTATTTTTAATTTGCTTTGGAAAGTTGGATATATTATTTTTCTCAGCTCAGAAATTACTTTTTTTGAAGAACTGATGTTAAAACAGCATCTATATGCCAAAATGGTCCTAGTGCTTAATTCAGTTCTCTTGTTGTGCTCTTTCTTAAACATGTACTAGGGATGGACACATATCTATTGCTCTGCTTTTTATTTTCTCTTCTCCCACTGTACCTTCTGTATGTTATAATGGCTCACATGTCTTCCATCATATCGTAAGTATAGATGTGTGCTTTCTTTAGCCCAAAGAAGTAGCGCTTCTTACTTTTTGCTACTGCCCATAATTCTTTATATATATATATTAGGTCAAAACATACAAAATTTTCATCTTTGTAGGTCAATAATGGTCAATACTGGGAATTTCAAATGGTTCAATTTAATATTTGTGTGTGAATATGTACATATATTGTATAATGTGTGTGTATGTTTGTCTATGAGTGTTGATGTATATGTGAGTTTGTGTTGTGTGCATGTCCGTGTGTGTCTTAGGCAGAAGCACTTCACATAATCTTATTTTAATTATTTTTTACAATATCCTATAAGGTAGGTCAATTTCTTTAAGGTACACAAGTAAAAACAAGAGAAACTTTAATAACTTATTTATCTAAGATCTTTCAGGATTCAAATTTAGATTTCTTTCCTCATGCCACATACTCTCTCCAGGCTCCCCATTATCAAGACTCTATTGAATTGGCTGAATCATCTTGACTTCCAGGCCGTCTTGGGAAGTGACCCAGCTGAGTGCTCCCAAGCTTGCAGACGTCTCTTCTCTCATTCTGTCCCCGGATGTGGTGCTGCTGCACAAAGAAATAAGTCAGCATGTTCCATGTCTGCTTATCCATTAGCAAACATTGGTAAAATTAATTTATAATATTTCAACAAGTATAATACTTATTTCTGTAAGAAAACTTGAATAAATTTTCAAAACTTTTTTTTTTTTTTGGCCCAAGTTTGGGCAAAATCTTGCATTTATTTTAGAGAAATGCCAGTTTTCCCAGAAATCTGAAGAAAAAATGTGCTTATAATATAGTTGTGCAAAGGTGTCCAAATACTGTGAAATCTAGTTCTCTTCTCTTCCAAATTATAGAGCGTGAGAAGTGGTTTGCTGGCTTTCCGGTTCCTACTGTGGACATTTTGGGAAGTAAGACCACAGCAGTCTAGATTTACATTGTTGGGATTTTTTTTTTTTTTTCAGTAAATGCTTATGTGAATCCATCTTTTCCTGTTGGTCTTTGATTTGTTTTGGACTCACATTCTTGGCTAAACTTAAATAATTTTTTAAAAAAGCCTTTGCACCAGTTCATGAGAACGTTGTATTAAACCCTATTCATGGCTCATGTTTTTAGTGACCAGTAGCAGCAAAGAAGCTGGCTTTGGGTGAGCAATCATAGCATCTTTGGGATTCTCTGAGAGAAGAATGGGACATAAAGAAGTCAACATAACACAGAAAAGAAAACAGAGTGAGACCACCAGGAAAATACCTTTGTCCCTGTGATCTAGCTTATTAACTGGAAAAAAAAAGGGGGGGGGAGCTAAGAAGAGCTGTTCACAGTGCAAATCTTATCTGATGGGAGGGCCCCTTAGAATTACGCTTTTCTCAAAATGACGTCTCTGCATACTGGGTAATTTATACACACACTCTTAGGGGTCTACGAGGTTCCCATGAAAATTTTTTATTTTGAGTTTTCGTTTTAATAGTCATCTGAAAGTACTCAGTATAAGTACTCATAGTACTTATATCCTACATCATTTGGATAATGACCTTGTAATTGAGAACTATGGAATGATTTCCAGGCTCATGTTTGCAGTTGTGTTTATAAATCATTGAGAATTACTGTAAAAAAGAATAGGCAAGAACTGAATAGGCCAAGTAAAAACTAAATGATGTCATGGACAATGTATGAAGGATGGTTCTGGAGACAACACGGGGTGAGGGAATTGCATTTCACCTATACATTAATGAGGGCAGTCAGGAACATTTTCATACTGGGAGCCATGATGTAAGTTGCAGCAAAATCATACCAACTGTCTCATTAACTTAATGTAGCTTATTTCAAACTTGTTGGGTTTATAATTTTAAATGTATTTTGGAAATTTGTTTTTCTTTGATAGCTGTAAAAACTGTAGGTTTATGGAGGGTATAAGTGTATATGTATGGAAATGTATTATTTCACTACAGCAGCCATAACAAAATAGCACAAACTGGGTGCCTAAACAACAGAAACTTAATATCTCACAGTCCTGGAGGTCAGAAGTCGAAAATCAAGGTGTCAGCAGGGCTGTGTTTTCCCTGAAGGCACTAGAAAAGGATCCATGCCAGGTCTCTCTCGTAACTTCTGGTTGTTCCTTGCCTTATGACAACATCTCTTAAGCC
>NW_006432669.1:9448576-9450292 GCF_000325575.1 Pteropus alecto
TGTATGTCTGTGTTTAAATTTCCCCTTACTAAAAGGACAAGAGTCATATTAGATTTGGGACCCGCCCTACCCCAATATGACTTCATCTTAACTAATTATAACTGTAACAACCCTATATCCAAATAAGGACACATTCAGAAGTACTAGGGGTGAGGACTTCAATATATGAATTTTGAGGGGACACAATTTCATCTATAATGGGAAATAACATAATAAAAATAATTGAAGTCATCGTTAAAGTGCAGAGATAATTTTTTTCTTTAAAAGTGGTCTGCTTATTGCTCAATTTTGAGAAACCATGTTCAAAATTATATCATTCTGGTAAGAACAAAAAAATTAGAACTTCTCCTTTGCCCATAGAACACCTTATAAAAATCTTTATCTATTAAAAATAAATTCCTCATGGTTCAAACCATAGAAAAGCTAGAAAAAAATAGAATTGAATATTTAGTCATTACTCTTGAAAAGACTGTATCTCTCAGACTAGAGGTAAAGAAAAAAAATCACAATGGAAAAAGGTAAATAGTTGTGGTATAAAAATGTAAAAAAAATTGTAGACTTTTTAAAAAGGCAGACAGACTGGAAAAATATGCACAGCAAACAGAACAAATAAAGGAATGATATCTGCTTTCTGTCTCTATGGATTTTCCTATTCTGGATATTTCATATACATGAAATCATAAAATACGATATTTTGTGTCTGACTTCTTTCACGTAACATAATGTTTTAGAGGTTCGTCACCTTGTAGCATATATCAGTACTTTATTCCTTTTAATGGCTGAATAATATTCCATTATATATACATACATACCGCAATTTGTTTATCCATTCATCCACTGATGGACATTTAGGTGGTGTTCATATTTTGGCTATTGTGAATAGTACTGCTAAGATCTTTAAAAAAAAAAAAAGATCATATCTTTTATTTAGTTATTCTAATTCAGGAATGCTCTCCAAAGGGAATAACTGAAAATATGGGAAAATCTACATTCTTATGTTTATTGTAGGGTTATTGATATGATTGGGGAAAAACATGGTTGTAGTAAAACCCAAACTAGCTGGTGGCTATTCGATCTTTTATTATAACATGCTAACTGGTCCTCACTGATTTCACTTTTTTCCCCTAACATTTATTCTTCAGACAATAGTTTAAGTAAATGTTTTCCAACAGGAAATGAGATCATCTCATTCCTTACCTAAAATTTTCCAATTATTTTTTATTTCATTCAAAATAAAATCCAGCTTCCTACCTCTGGCTTCTGAAACCTTGAGTTATCCTGCTCCAGTCTTGTCTCTATCCCCTCTGCTCAGTCACACTGGTTCTCCTTCTATTTCTGAATGGATACTTTCAGGTTCTGTTGCATTTCTCTCCTGGATTTCATGCTTCTATTTCTTCCTCACTCACTCTTCACTGCAATCTAACCTTTATTCTACCACTTGACCAAACTTGCACTCTGGAAGTGACTCATATAAACAGTATTGGAATAAACATCCATAAGCTAAACCTTTGTGAGGATCTTTGATGATATCTTTAAAAACAAATTGCTAAAGAAAAAAAAAGTTTTAAGCACATTTGAGCTTTTCTGATAAACCTCTGGCAACTTGAGGATTAGTGATTTTGAAAGAACTGGGAGTCGGCATCCTCAACACCTCTGTGCGTATGTTCATACAAGGCAGTGGCAGCAGGGAAAGTGGTTAAGGAGAATTTGAGATGG
>NW_006432669.1:9450923-9474697 GCF_000325575.1 Pteropus alecto
CACACACACACACACACGCACACACACACATGCCTTTCAGAGACCCAAAAGATGAAGGAATTAATGCTAACAGGAGGGAGCAGTGAAATATGTAAGAAGAGGTAGCTATTTAATCGAAAATATGAGGAAAAATTGGAAAAGTTGAAACCAGGAAAGAAATAGTGGGGTGGGAGTGGACTACAAAGCAAAGGAAACAACATGACTCAAGGTACAAATGTGAACATTTACGGTGAGTTAAAGAAACAGCAAGTATGCAGCAGTATGGACAGGGTCATTTTATATGACCAATTTGATTTGGAGGGGTTTCAGCTTGGCCTAAATAGCAAACATCTTTCAGTGTTTAAAATTATTAAACAATATGCAAATGTGCTTATTATGGCTCAAGATGAGGTGAAGTTCAAGCTAAGGGAAACTCAATTAGGGACATGAGCATCAAGGATATCTGTTGTCCAGGTTACTTAGTGATTGAAAAAACAAACAAACAAAAAACATTGATCGATATTATGATGTGGCCATTTTGAAAATAGATTTGTCAAAATGTCTCTCATTTCCCAGCATATCTTCTTTATATGCTAGGTAATATGGAGGGCATAAAGTAGGAGATGGAGATTTAAAAAAAAATAAAAAGTAGGTTAAGTGATATTACAGAGAACTTGGAATAATGTTGAACTGAGTTTGTACTTTATTCCATAGGAAATAGGAAACAAGATTTTTGAATGGTTATTGTTACAGGTACCATACTAGTTACTGGTATAAAGTGATACCAGCTTTCTAGAACTCCATATTCTAGTCAAGATCAACATGGATACAGATAATTTCTATACAAATAAATGAAGGCATAGGGTGACATAATCAGAGTCATGTATCAGAAATATCCCCCCAGAAACAACTGGTTAGAGGAGGAATAGAGAGTGGAGGCAAGGACCCCACTCTCTGGAAAGTACTTTCCTGATCCCAGGCAAGGGATCAAGAGGATCACAGAGTGGTCAGGAGAAAATAAAATCAAGTGCACAGGCAGACATTCATTTCAGAAAACGCAATTTCACTTCTTCTGAAACAGGTGAAAGAAAAATGCACAAGATATAAAAATTAAATTGCCTTTTAGCTATACATGATTTAAAAATCATTTTCACATTTTGATTCAACAGGCTCTTCTTTTTGACTAGTTGTATTGGAAAGTATTCAGACCAATTACTTAGATTCCAAAGAGCACACTTTTTTGTTTATTTAACTCCATGGCCCTGCTGTGGAAAAATAACCAAGAGTTGACCAGGGTGTGTGTTTGTACACTTAGAAAACTATAGCGTAGATTCCCAGTGGTTATTATTTTGCCAGGAATCAGAACCACAGTCGCTGTAAAATTATGAAACTAAATAGTCAGGACAGTAAGATGGGAAGGAAGCTCTTTTTGAGAAGACAGGGAGAGAAGAACCACAGGCCAGAATGGCTTAGAGGTGATAGGAAGTAGATACTTATTAAGAAGTTTCTATTTGTAGGTAGCTATTCAACTGCTGATGAACAGCTCATGAAATCAACTGCCTACTTTGGCATTCATTCATTTATTTCTCAAATATTTATTGAATGTCTACAATGAGTCAGGCATTCTTCTAGATACTAGGGATATAGTAGTAAATATAATAGACAAAAAAAAATCCTCAACGAGCTTACATTTTAATGAGAAAAGGCAAATAACTAACAACTAGATAAGTGGAAAAATAAGTATGTTAGATGCTGATAATTGTTATGGAGGAAAACAGCATGGAAGGTTGGAGTGAGTGGTATGCAGAGAAGTCTCCAATGAGAATTTGATATTTGCATAAAGACCTGAAGGAAGTGAGAGAGTGCTTTAATGCTTTTCCATTTGAATGCCCAAGGGCACCTAAGACTCAGCACACTCACAACTATACTCATTATCTTCCTTGCCAATGATGAGGATGAGTCAATGAACATGTGTTCCCTGGGTTAGTGAAGGTACCAGCACACACTGGACCCTCAAATCCCTTCCATTAGCCCCCATATCCAGTCTATTACCAAGACCTGCCAATTTTACTTCTTGAATATTTCTCTGATTACTCTATTCCTTAGTCCCAAGTCTATCTCAATCTGCCTAATCACATTAGGGACCCTGACTGAAACTGATCTAACTAAATTACAAATCTGACCATGCCATTGCCTTGCTGAGAGTGCTTCACTGTCTCTCCACCTCTAGGACATTGTCCAAGCCCTTTAGCATGGCAAACAAGGCCCTCCAAGACTTGGCCCCATTCTAAAGTCTCCACCTACATCTTCTTCTAAACAACTAATTTCTCCTTTCCAACACACAACATGTTATTCCTCCTTGTCTTTGCTCATAGCATTCCCTCTGCCTTGAATGTACTTCTCATCCTTCTATGTCTAACTAACTCCAGATATCTTTCAAGCTCAACTTGAGTACCACTTCTTCCAGGAATTCTGCTCGCCCAAGTTTGTTTAGGTGCATCTCCTCTTTGCATGTTCCTAATGTAGAACATACCACATTGCGGTGTTATTATCTAAGGATATGTCTACCTCCCCCACAAGATTAAGCAGTTCTAGGGCAGAATGGAAACTTATTCATTTTTATATCCCTTAGCATATTCCCTATAGAACATTTCAAATAAACTAATTTAAAGATAAAGCTCTCAGAATACAGGAAGTGATTATATTTTTGACCAAAATCTAATGCTTCTCTCTACTTGTAACCCTGTCTACAAAAAAAAATAAAAAATAAAAAAAATAACCTCAGGTTTGCAGAGTGGTTTGTTTTTTCCCAGTGCAGGAAGAGGGAGAAAATGCTGTTCATTGACATTTCTCCAGGGTCAAAGCAGAGAACACTTTGTGGCTTGGAAGTGGGCAGCACTGGTATGTGCAGGACAAAGGAGAGAATTTCTTGTTAATTTTGGAATCAAGATTGGAGTAGGTGAGCTTTTAAGGTTGAAACAGGAAAGAGAGCAAAAGGGAGCCAGGAATTGGCAGAAGGCTGCATGTGTTCACTGTGCAACTTCTAGTAACTATTCAAATCTTACTAAGTTTATAAAGTCCTTGGTGCACAAATAGTGCGTGTGCATGTGCATACTTGTGTGTACAGGTGGGGTGTAACTGGGAAAGGGGCATGAGTTTATGTCTAGTGATGAGGGGCATAAGAGAGACTGCATTCGGAGGTACAGAATTGGAGACATTGGGGGCCATAAGCAATTAAGCTGTCACTATTTTTAGAGTTTGGTTTATTTGAAGTAATGCAGGCCATATGGTTTGGGGTAATGCATGAAACTTTGAATCAGAATGAGGTGAGTTTCAGTCCTCCATTTAACTTTCATCAGTTGTGTAGCCTTGGGCCGGTCATTTAATTTCTCTAAGTCTGTGTCTTTGTGTATTATAATACTACTTCTGGATGACTAGAGAGATCATCTGAGTGCTCAGTTCATTGCAACTTTTATTTTCATCACACCTATGTTTCAGGAAATGTATCTGGTAGTAGTTCTAGGAGTGAACAGAAGCCATGAGAAACTAAAGTAATAAGAGGATATTTAAGCAATTTTTCAAGAGAGAGGATTGAGAGTCCAAATACAGGAAATAGTGGTGGAAATAAAATGAAAAAAAATCTTTGAAGGACGAGACTTAGTAGCTGATTGATAAGCATATCTGAGAAGGGAGGGTCTGAGATGGCGTTAAAGCTTTGCATTTTAGTAAATTGAAAGTGAATGATGATCCCATGTTTTAGCCATTCCACTCTCCTCTGTGTTCAAAGAGCATTCCACCCTGTGCCTGCTCTCTGACATATGCGCTATCCTCCTCTACATTAACTGAGACTCTAGGCCTCAGTTCAAATCCCTAGTGATCAGAAGTCTTCCCTGACCACTCAAGTCTAGGTTTAGCTGTTCATTCTCCAATCCACTGCTGTACTTTAAGTCACCTAAGGATTAGGTACTTAATTAACCTAATTCCTGAGGTTTTAGAGCAGACTTGCCAACTAAATTTCCTGTTCTCTCATGATCAGAACCAAGTCTCACCCATTTTTCTATTATTATTTCCACCAGATGGTCCATACCTACTCACTGATTCTGCGATCTAATATTGATGGCTTTCTTTGTTCTAGCCCTTCATGCAATAATTGAAAGTAAGAATGTAAATCACCTTTTGTGACACTCTGTCATAAGGAAGAGAGTAAGTTTAGGAAAGAGAGGAAAAGAACTAGCACAACTCCCAGGGAACAAACAAAATCAACCCAGTACAAATGTTCTGAACTCGCCACTGTGTTCATCATCATCACTACCACCACTAGCATTTATTAAAATAATTGTACTGAAGGAGAGAGGTAACTATAAAGTAGAGTATGGGGTGATACAAACACTGGCTTAGGAGTCAGGAGATGGGAGAATCTGGTCCTAAGCAAGGTAAACTCTCTAGACATCAGTTTTCTTCATCTGGAAGATGAGGGAGTTACACTAGATAACTTCTAAGATGCCTGGTAAGTCCAGAATTCTGTACTAGAAATATCATCTATTTCTTGATTGATAATAGGCTTAATAGTATCACTTTTTAATATAGATGCATGTATTCTAAGTGATTATTGGGATTATTAGGATCAGGTTAACCTGAGGTCACATTGAGTTTTGAGAAGTATTTTGAAACAAGAAAGGAAGTGGCATAAAATAGAGACATAACAAAAAATTCAGGCTAGGATATGGTCAGGAAAATGACTAAGAGGAATGAGTAGATGAGTCATGTGCATAGAATAACTAGCAGATTTGCCTGGTTGCAGGGGGAAGTACCATCACAGTGGGAGAGGACCAGGTGTTTAACAATCTTGAAAGCAAGGCACAGAGGTCCGAAAGTTAATAATTTCAGCAAAATATGTGTCCCACAAGTTTTTTTATTTTGTGCAGACAAACAAATGACTAGATAAATTAATTTTTTCATCCATTAATTTGTTATATGGATAAAATAGGAACATAGCTATATAACAGGAGTTTCTGAAAAGGAAAAATATAGAATAAGTTGTTCTGGCATGGTATTCTAAAAACCACCTAAGCCCAATAAAATGCTTTGGGATCTAAGAGCTACATTTATTCAGAGCATGTTTATGAATGTGTGTGTGTGTGTGTGTGTGTGTGTGTGTGTGAGAGAGAGAGAGAGAGAGAGAGAGAGACAGAGAGACAGAGACAGAGACAGAGACAGAGGGACAGAGACAGAGAGACAGACAGATCTGAATGTGGTGTGTGCATAAATGTAAGAAGAAATTGTCGAGGTCTGCATGTTAGGGGGGTTGGGTTTTTAAAGTGATAGCTGGCATGTTTTCTTAATTTGTTCCCAGAATGTAAAATCACCTAACTTCCCAAATGCATCACAAGTCTCTTAAATTTTGTTTTACTTTTCTGAAATCTTGGTATTCAGTAAAAGGATATTTATCCAAGAGGAAGAAAATTAATAAAATGCTATAAAATTTTGGAATACTACTCTACTTCTGAGTCATTAGAAAACAGCAAGCCTATTTCAATATAAAATTCTAACAAAATGATTAGTTTTCATAATAAACTATATAGAATAGTTCTATCAGAGTCAAATATTTTTCCTAGAAAACTACATCATGAAAATATTTATTTTCTAGTCTCCTGTTTCTGAAATGCATTTTCTTTCATTATTAAAGTTACATAAAGCACATTTAAGAATTGGATTTTCCAATTTGTTTATGGGAAAGATTCCTGGGAAGAGCTTAAGAGATACATCAGGTCCTTGAACAGGTCATTTCATTCATTTTATTTCATTATAACTGTTGATGAGATTCAGTTAACTCAAGTTATGTCAATTAGCCTATGGTAAAATTGGTCATTTCACTTAAAGTCACATAACTTATCAGCCATGTTAAGTGAGGACTTATATATATTGGAAAAGGAAAAAGAAAAAGGTACTAATTTGAGTGTATATTTAGTATGTGCCAGGCACTGTGCTGGACATTTTATATACATTATTTCATTTAATCACCATAATGCTCCCACACAATAGGACAAAAAACCTTTGAGTTGCTTTCCTGAATCAAACAGCTTATAAGTGGACGGATAAAGATACAAGAAAGCCCAGGCTGACCCAATTTCAAAGCCCATGTCCCTTCTACCAGCAACAAATTTATACTACTGACTACCTCATTTTACCACTCAGGTGAAAAAAAGGGATTCCTGTTAATAAATTCTTTGGTATTAAAAATGGTTTTCAAAAAGTATGATTTACAAGGGCTATTTAGAATCAATTTTAATAAACTTTCTAATTTGCTTATTTGCCATGTTAGGGTCAGGAATTTGGGAAACTAATACGAGCAGATAATTCAGCTCCATCTTAAAATACTTATCCAGAAGCAGACCACTTCTCATCGCTGCCATTGCTACTATCCTGGACCATGCCTCCAATAGCTCTCTTGCTTAGATTATTGCAGTAATCTTCTTAATAGGTTACCAAATTTAGCCCCAGTCTCCTCTTCAATTTATTCACTAAATAGAGCATCCTAGAGGTATCCTGAAATTTTAGTAACATGAAATTCTTCTGCTCAAATTCTTCAATGGCTCTCACTAGAGTAAAAGTCAAAGTATTCTAAGGGCTGAAAGGTCCTACTTGATCTGGCCCATGGTGTCTCTTTGATCTCATTTCCTGCAGTTTTCCCCACCATAATCTTTCCTCTCTGCCATCAGGTCTTCAGTTCCTAGAATACACTAGGTATACCTCTTCCTTGGAGGCTTCACTCTTGTTTTTATTTTCCCTCTGCCCAGACCGCACTTCCTCAAGATATTTGCGTAGCTTGCTTCTTTAACTCATTCAGTCCTTACTGAAATGTTAGCAGTGAAGTAAGACTTTCTCTGGTGACCCTATTTTAAAATTGCAAACTTTCACACCTCCCCACATCCTATCCATTCTACCCTGTTTTATCTTTCTGTATAACTCTATGTTCTTTTACTTGCTATTCATCTCCTAGATTTGAATATGAGCTCCCTATTATTAGTTGCATTTACTGCTATTTCTTTTATTGCTGATTATCCAGCAGCTAGAACAGTGCCTGACCCTTGGAAGGAACTCAATAAATAGCTGTGCTATGTGAGAATGAATTTATTGATAATCCTTGTCTGTCTACTAAATACCAGGCATAGATTCTATCCTATACCTATTCCTTAAAAGCTATTTGTCTTAGAGAAAATCACTTAATTTGGAGGTCTATTTTTTATTTATTATGGTGACATTGATTAACAAAATCTAAGTTTCAAGTGTGCAATTCAACAGTAAGTCATATATATATTGCATTGTGTGTTCCCCGCCCATAGTTAGATTTCTTTTTGTCACCACATATTTGACCTCTTTTACCCTATCTACCTCCCTCATCCCCCAACCCTCTGGTACCCACTAGTCTACAGTTCCCCTCCCTCGTCCCCCAACCCTCTGGTACCCACTAGTCTACAGTTCATGTCCATGAGTTTTTGTTTGTTTGTCATGTTTGATTATTGCTTTTAGATTTATATCCCACATATAAATGATATCATGTAGCTTTCAACTTTTTCTGTCTGGCTTATTTCGCTATGCATGATTATCTCACGATCCATCTATGTTGTCGCAAATGGCAATATTTCATCTCTTCTTATAGTTGAGTAATATTCCATTGTATATATGTACCACAGCTTCTTTATCCAATTATCTACTGTAGGACACTTTGGTTGCTTCTATGTCCTAGCCATCATGAATTATTCTGCTATGAACATTAGTGTGCATATATCTTTTCAGATATTAACACTTGTTATTTCTTGCCCTGTTGATAACAGCCATTATAACACGTGTGAAATAGTATCTCATTATAGTTTTGATTTGCCTTTCCCTAATAGCTAGTGAAGTTGAGCATCTTTTCATATGTTTGTTGGCCATTAGTATGTATTATTGGGAGAAGTGTCTGTTCAGGTCCTCTGCCTATTTTTTAATTACATTGTTTGTTTTTTGTTGTTGCTGAGTTGTATGAGTTCTTTATATATTTTGGATATTAGGCCATTATCGGAGGCATTGCTTGCAAATATATTTTCCCATTCGGATGGTTGTCTCTTTGCCTTGTTGATGGTTTATTTTGCTGTGCAGAAGCTTTTCAGTTTGATATAGTTTTGGGAGGCGTCTATTTTTGCTATTTGCATAATGACGATGTATAGTAAATATCAGCTCAACTCATCAACTCAATGAAAAATACATTGAGCAAGTACTAGGCCTATCTTGTTAGAGGTAGAAATGGGTAAAAGAAAAATGAAGAGGTACAATGCCTGTCTTCAAAATATTTACTTCTAAAAGAAGAGTTAAAAGATGAGTACAAATAAAATATCAGAAGAATCAAACAAGACAAACATTAAATTTTATTAGACAGTCTTAGAAAAGACTTTGTAGCTTACCCAGTTATTTGATGTAAGTTTGAAGGATGGTTAGGATTTTGAGTAAAGGTGTATTACAGATGGAATGAACAATAGAAAAAAAAAAGATAATGAAATGGATAGCAGTGGGAAACAAGAGCACATCTATTTCAAAAGAAACAGCTAATAGAAGGGAAGGGGGAAGTCACACTATATTTTAAGAAGGCATATGCATTCTTAGAAATGCATAGAAGGAAATATATCTGTATTAGTTAGAAGTCTTTCAATATGAGTCTCAAAGAACTCAAAACATTTTAAGCAAAAAAAAGGAGGGGGAGAATTTAATTCAACATTACTGTCTCATAGAGCCCAGAAATGGGCTTGCAGTTATGAACAATTTGAACTCAGTTTTGAACATTGCCTGGCCTTCTTCAACTTCTCTCCTTTGACTTCTCTTTGTGAGTTGGCCTTATTCTTCTTTCCTGTTGCTCACAGTTTATTCTAGTCTTTAATCCATATTCCAACCTCTCACAAAATTATTTGAGAGATTGCTAAAGAGATGTCTTTTAAGCACTTGGAAAGAAGTAAGAGTTGACTGGGAGACAAAAATGGACTCACAGACAAAAGTCATGCCAAACTCATTATACTTTTTTTTTTTTGACAGGGTTATTAAATTGTAATATCAGAAAAAATACTTAAGAGCACTAAAGTCTTACATGATATGTAAATATGCCATATTTCGTTTGATATATTAGGTGTTTCATGATTTGGCCCCTGACCTACCTCACCAGTCTCCTTTGCTCCTCCTATAGCTTCCTTCAGCACACTGAATATATCTACCTCCCCCATTAGACTATAAATAAAATTTAATGTAGAGAATATCATTGTCACTGTAATATTTTCAGCATCTAGCAAAGGTTCTAGCCATAGTAGTTATTTAATTAATGTATATTTAATCAACAAATGAATGAATGACATTTTGTAGATAAAATTATGTTATGTGGGCTAAATGAGAGCAGCTGAGATTTTGTTTGTTTATTTGTTTGGGGGTAAGTAACTTTATTAAATGTATGTGTAAATTTATGTAATAACATTAAGTGTAGGAAGGTCTTTAGTTGAGGTCTATAAAGTCTGAACTAACCCTATGCTATTCAACATTCTCATCAAAATTTCAGATGGAGAAAAAGGAGAAATGTTTATTACACCTTCAACAAAACTCAAAGAGGCATATGTGGAATGACAATAGCAGATATCAAAAATTTCTTGATAGTCTGTAGACATGAACAGCAATCAAAATTAAATTTAACAAAAAGGAATATAAATCTCTGCATTAAGGGTCAACGTCAACAGTAACAGTGGAGACGACTTGACAATATTTCAAAAGATGAAAAAGAGCCTGAGAGTAAGTCTGTATTTTAGTTAATTGCTTTCATTTCAGTCTTGTGTATTTTATTTTTGCATTTAAAAACATTCAGAGACGGGATCCAATGCTAGGTTGCCAATGGAATTAATGACACAAATTGGTAAGAATTCCTGACCAGCAGGTTCCACATTTTAAAAAGTAGTCGTATTGAAATATAATTCACATACCATGAAATTCTTTTTTAAAGTATAAAATTACATGGTTTTTAGTTTATTAACAGAGTTAGGCAACCATCACCATAATCAAGTTTTAGAATATTTTCACCACCTCAAAAAGAACCCTCCTAATCATGCACAGCTATTCCCCATTCCCCTACCCCCAATTGCTTGGCAATTACTAATCTACTTTTTGTCTCTATAGATGTACCTATTTTTGGACATTTCATGTAAAGGAAATTATACAATACGTGATCCTCCATGACTGGCTTTTTAGGGTAATGTTTTCAAGTTCATCCATATTTGTAGAATACATCAGTACTTCATTCCTCTTTCTGGCCAGATAATATTCTATTGTATATAAGTATACTATATTTGTTTGTCCATTCATAAGCTGATGGACATTTGGGTTGTTTCTATTTTGGAACAATTATGAACAGTGCTGCTATAAACATTATGTACAAATTTTTGTGTAGATATATGTTTTCATTTCTCTTGGGCAAGTACCTAGGAGCAGAAGTGCTGGATCATAGGGTAATTCTATATTTAAGTTTCTTGGAACTCCTAATAGTTTCCAAAGTGGCTGCACTATTTTGCAATCCCAGTAGCAATGTATGAGGGTTCCAATGTCTCCACCTCCTCTTTAGTACTTGCTATTGTCTGTCTTTTTAATTATAGCTCTCCTAGTGGGTGTGAAGTGGTATTTCATAGTTTTGATTTGCATTTACCTAATGACTAATGATGTTGAGCATACTTTTATGTGCATATTGACATACTGTATATCCTCTTAGGAAAATGGTAGATTCGAACTCATTCGAACTCATTAATTGAGTTACTTGTCTATTATTGAGTTGCAAATTTTCTTTACATAATCTAGATAGAAGTCTCTTATCAGATATATAACTTGCAAATATTTTCTCCTAATTTGTAGGTTGTCTTTTCATTTTTACTGACTCTTCTTGACTGTAAAATCAACTTGAGCCATTTAACAATGTTGCTAACAACAAAAAATAACATCATATTAGGCTGTATTAATAATATTATAAAATCCAGATCAAAATATATCTGTCTTCTGCTAGTCTGGCCACTCTGGAATGTCAAAATCAGTTTAGAATACCATAGTGTAGCAAGCATATTAAAAAAAAAGAAAGAAAAAAAGATGAAATCTTCCAGGATTGAGCAAGGGTCTAAAAATCATTCCATATTTCTTATGAGGAACAGAATAGGGAGCAGAGCATATTTAGCACAGAATAAGAATTCTCCAGTTGCTAAAGGATACTCATGTAATACTTTGGAAAACAAAAGTAAAATAAATGGATGCCAAACAAAGAGACACATTTTTGGGTCTATATAATGAAGGGATTACAACAGTCATGAAAAACCAAATAACTATTAAATGTTTAATAAATATTAGTTAAACTGATCAATAAAGAAAGTAGACCCACTTCAAAGCAGAACAAGCTGTTTCAATAAGGAGTAGGTTCCCATTAATAAAATGTTTAATAAAGTAAAAGAACACATGTTGCTCTTGTAGTAGAAAGGTTTCCTACATTAACAAAAAAGATTGGATGAGATAACCTGCAAAGTCCCTTCAAAGTCTAAGATTCTATCACTTTAAAAATGAGGATCAAGCAGTTATTGATGGAGATTAAATTTTTAAAATTAGTTTTGAATTAGTAATATGCTCACAAGGAAAAATGTAAGGTACAACAGAAATATAGTGAAACTTAGCTCTTTCTCCCATTCCTGTATCCCAGTCACACAGTGTTCCTCTGTTATTGTTTCATATCCAGAGGTATTCTACCTTTATGAAAGTATTTATAAAAAAAGTATTTTTACATAAATGGTAGCTTATTATACGTAATGTTTTGCATTTTGCATTTCCTACTTTAAAATCTATGTTACGGATTATAGAATAAATTAGTACATAAAGACCAGTTTTATTCTTATTAAAGGCTGTACAATATTCCATAGTATGGAACTACTACAGTTTCTTTAAACTGACTCTTATTTGGATACTTCTGTTGTTTTCTATTTTTTGCTATTACAAACAATGCTGCAGTGAATATACTTATGCATTCCTCATTTTGCATTTGTGAAAATAATTGTCTTTAGAATAAATCAACAATAGGATTGCTTTAATCCAAAGGGTTTGCATTTTGTTTTTGCCAAATTGCTTTCCATTGGATTTGTATCAATTTACTCTTTCACCAAAAATATTTGAGAATATTTATTTCCTCTCACCCCCAACACCTAACTCAACACGGTGTTTTTAGTTTTTATCTTTGCCAATATAATGTTTAAAAAATAGTAACTGTCACTTACCTTTATTTCTCCTACTCTGAATGAGGCTAAGCATCTTTTCATGTTAAAAAGCCACTGCACAATTAAAAATATATATATATCCTTAGCTAGTTTGCTATTGGATTATTGGTCTTTTTCTTATTGTTTAATTTGGGTTATTTATGTATTGAGGAAATTAGCCATTTGCTTATGATATGAGTTGAAAATTTTCCCCCAGATTATAATTGTGTTTTCAGTTTTACCTTCATGGAGTCATTTTTTATTTTATGTAGTTGAATTACATATCAGTGTTTTCTTTTATGGCTTCTGAGATTTATTTCAACTTAGAAAGACCTTCCTTATTCCAGACGTATATTATGTATGTTCTATTACTTTATATTTTGTTTTTCACATTCAAATCTTTGCACTATCTGGAATTTATTTTAAGTGGAGGTAGGAAATCAAGTGTTTTTTCTTTTTTTCCAGATGGCTATCTACTATGTTTTATTGAATATAGATAAAAGATAGTTCTGAATGTAATACTCATAAATTATCATAGTTCTGAATGTAATACTCATAAATTATCACAGTGCCTACAAGAGTGTATTATTATACATAGTGGTATAATAATAATAGCAATAATTAAAATAATAAAAGCAACAATAATACTAACTATACTTATATGGTGCTAAGTATGTGCCAAACATAGTACTAAGCATTTTACACAACTACTACTGGATAATTATCTCTATTCCTAAGAATTGGCCTGATTCAGTAACATGATTGATGCAAGAAGCCAGATCCTTCCTGTACTCGAGGATGACTTGATTAGGATATGAGTAAAAGCAAAGAGAACAAAAGTTCTCATATTTACAGTGGAGCTGGAAGAGATCCAGGACGTTGAAAAATTTATTCATTTAGGCAAATGAATGAATAGTAGTTCAGTCGGTACCTGTTGAATACAAACTTTTGCACTAGGAAAATGAGATAAAGGCACCGCAGTTAATAGTTTGCACGTGTCAGGAATCACAGATGTTCAGCCAGTCCACACCAGAACAGCAGCACCATGTGGCTCCATTCTGATGGCCATACATATATAGTCAGATTAGTTAATAATGACAGAGCTATGTTGGTTGTTAAATATTTCAAGTAGCACTGTAGTATCAAGTGGTATGATGATTCCTTATGGGCATTATAAATGCTCTAATATCTCTCTGTACATTTTCTCCACAGCATTTACTACAATTACATACTTTCAAATAATTAGATTGTCTTTCTGCCAGATTAGACTGCAAATTCCATGAATGCTGGAACACATCTGTTTTGCTCAACGTTTTACCTCAGGATCTAGTACTTAGTAGGTACTCAATAAATATTTGTCAAATGAATAACTTCACAAATAGTTCTAGAAGGAAACAGATCCAGTTTGTAATTCTTTCTCCATTTTTTTCTACCTGCATGACCTTGGGTATGTTTCATAGTTTTCTATATTTTAGTTTCTTCGCCTGTAAATGGACATGGTAATAGGGTTGAAATGAGAATTAAACTAAATTATCATCATCACCATCATATTGAGTTCTTATCATATATCCACGTCCTCTTAGCTCTAGGAAAATCTCCTTGTAGAATGTAGTTCATACACACACTCATGTTTGAAAAGCTAGCCCTGAGATTCCACATCTGAATGTTCCTCTTAATCTTATGACTCAAACTCTGGCATCCAAAATCTACCAAGAACAGAGTCAGGAGAGATTAAGGAGCCAATTATTTCTTTTTCATGTGTTCTGACTTTGCCTAAGGTGTTTGTCTGAGACTTTTAAAACTATGGTGACAGACACATATTGTATATAATAAAGAGACAAGGCAGCAGAATGCCTGTCGAACAAGTATGAACAATTTTACCAATAAATTATATGTTCTTCCCTAAGCGTTTGTCATCCAATATTCTGTAAAACCAGAAAAGCAATTTATGGGATATTATCTTATATCTGCACTTTAAATGCCCTAAGATTTACCATGCTGCTTTGGCAGCCAGTTTATCTCTGTTATTTTGAACTTGATACTGTCCTAAGCTGCTTCAAAATCTACATAGAACTTACCAACTGTTATGATGATAATTTAACTATACGCTCTCAAATGTCTTTGTATAAAGCTATAAAATACATTTTAGGAAAAAAATGCTCTAGAAAAATCATAAAACAACCGAACTTCTGCTATATCTCTCTAGCTTGTCACAATCTAGAGCACTGTCTCACAGAGTAATGCACATTAAAAGGGTGTTTTTAACCAATATAAGATTGTATACCAATTATATACTTAAATAAAAATAAATAAAATCACAAAACCAAAAATAAATAAATAAATGAATAAATAAAAGTTTCTTCCGTCTTTAAAAAGAATTTTTTTTTCTTCAAATTTCCCATCTAAATGCATTTTTAAAAGGTAATCAGAAAAGATTTCACAAAACTGTAATTATCTGAACTCCTTTCAGTGGCTTCGTGCACTGCTTCTGTCTAGGGAGCTTTTCGCCACATCTTCTAACTAAACTTCATTTGTTCATTCATTCAACAAATATTTATTTATGGCTATTTCTATTAAGAAGTAATCCAGGAAGTGAGAATTTGATGAATAATACATGGTCCCTTCCCTTAAGGAGTTTATAGTTTAATGAAGAAGGTAGATGAGAAAATTCAGAATTCTGTGGTAATAGTGGACCTATTATTCTTAAAAGTTGTTAAGAATTCATATGAGTCACTCTTAAATTTTCAGTTTGATCCATTTATCATTTAACCACTTATCAAATGTCTTCCATATATTCAAAGCACTAAAAGGATACACTAAGGAATCTACTAGAAGAATCAGGACTCCCAATCTCAGGGAAGCCTCTTCACATAACATCATCATCATCATCATCATTATTATTATTATTATTATTTTAGTTTTATTAAATTTATTGGGGTGACATTGATTAATAAAATTATTTAGGATTCAAGTGTATGATTCTTTATCATTGTGTGTTCACCATCTAAAGTCAAATCTCCTTCTATTATCATATATTTGACCCCTTTTACCCTTATCTACCCCGCCCCACACCCCTTACTTTCTGGTAACCACCATGCTATTGTCTGCGTCTATGAGTTTTTGTTTGTATCTTTTTCTAAATTCTAAGTGCCTTGAAACCGTATCTTTTATATAAATCTTAAATGCTCTCTCTATCCCTCACCATCATCTTTGTCCAAACCACCATCACCTCTCTTCAGAACTGTTGCAATAGATTTCTGACTAACCAGATTTTCTGCTTCCATTGTTGTCTCCTTAGAACACATTCTTAACTTTGCATTTAAAAGGTTTTTTTCCTAATGCAAATTGATCATGTTACATATATATCCTTCACTTCTTAACTTACGTTAGTGGCTCCACATTCTCCTTAGGATAAAGATTAGAATCTTTAGCACAGGCTTTATGGATCTCGAGACCTTTTTAACCTCTTCTTGTGCTTATGGTCCCTCCCTTCTCCACTCTCTAATCCTGACAAACCAACTATATACAGGCCCTGTATCTTACCATTAAACACACAGAGGGGTTTAGATTTTCTACTGAAAGAAATAAAATCAGTAAAGATATTTGATCAGATGGGTATCAAGATGCAAATACATCAGAAAAGAGAAGGACTTTAGTTATGTTGATTGATCAGGTGACTCCTGCATGGCCAGCCATAAAATTGGTGCAACAGTCTGGGTGTGACTTGTGGGATGGTGGTGCACACAAAAGAAGTAGGAAGAGATAGAAAATATTTCAGAGAAAATAATTTAAAGGATTGTGTGCCTGGCTGGTTATGAAAGATAAAGGGAAAAATGAACCACTTGAGAATTGTTTCCCTGACTGAGAGGGAAAAACTGGAAGGGGGTCTTGGTTTAGAGGTTAAGACAATGAGTTCTGCTGTAGACTTGTTAAGTCAAGTTGAGGGAGAACTGATGGAAGGAAATGTTCCTATGAAGGCATGGACTGCATAGCAATGTAGATCTGGGAGCAGCCATGTAGCACAGGGCGAAGGGCAGAGGCTTGAGTGGATCAGTTGCCTTGGGAAGACTGTAAAGACAAAAAGCTAGAAGGTGGAAACTAAGCCTGAGGAAATGCCTACAGCAGTGAGTTAGGAGAAATAAGAGAAGCTAGAGGAAACAGGCATGTCAAAGAGTGAGGCAGTCTGGAACGCACAATGTCTTAGAAATCAGAACACGGGAGTTTCAAGAAGGAGCATGTAGCTGATGATATCAAATGGAGGTCATAGTAAGTCATGGAAAACAAAGACCGACAGAGGACTTTTGGCTTTGGTAAAAATTAATATTATTCTTGACTTTTGAGAGACTCTCTTTAGAACACAAGGAAGATCAAAATCCAGAGAAGAGAGTGCTAAGGAATAGGTTATTATTGACCCCTGAAAACAAAAAAGGTTTTGTGATCAGTTTAATTTGTATATTTTGAAAAGTTAAGAAGACAAACCACTATTCGCTCACCAGACATCCTGAAATACCTCTTTGTGTTCAAGAATAGGCTGCCAGATTTTGTAACAGAGACCAAAGACCACATGAAACAACGCTCTTAAAACCTCCAAGGTTGGGAAAGCTGTGAATAATCCCAGTATGAAATGTTTCAAAAGCTTTCCCCATCTTCAGTTCCTGCTTATTTAGAAGAATATTTGCAGTCAGTTGTTTTTCTAAAATGATGTCTGCATTCTGTCATTTCAACGTGCAAAAAGGCAGCTGGATGCTTCCTTCCTGTTTGTGCTTTTGCTTTAAAGTAACTCAGACCTAAAATAGCTCAACTTTCCAGCCATGTCTTCCTAAGCTTCTTAAAGTTTTAGAAAACACCTAAACTCTTATTTATTCATTCTAAACCTCTGTATAAACTACTTATTTCTTAGAAATATTTATCTCCTAGATTTAATTCAAGTAAATGAAGCAGCTGTTACCAAAAACTCTTTTGAAAATTTCTTTTAATTTACCATTTACTAAATTCTATATGTGCTTAACATCATGCTAGTTTCTGAAAAGATGAATGAGTTTCTGATCTCAAAGAGTTTACACCTTAGTTGGGGATAACATGGGCTCTTTTTCTCTAATGGAGAAGGTGTGAATTCCAACAAGAGCAGATATAAAGATGTGTTAAGAGTCTCAGCTCAACTTATCACAGGAGAGTGAATGAGGGGACCTCACTGATTTCCTGTATCAAAAGAGAAACTGCACAGCATAGCTCTTCTCTGAAAGTTACTTTGTCATTACAATCAGCAAGGGATGTATGGACCAAGGTAGAGAACCAAGGACTCTGTAAAGACAAAAATTCTTCCCCTGAATATTTTGTTCTTTTCACTTCAGAGTGTGCATTAATGATTTCTTTTTTCTACTGCTTACCAGGAATCTAATTACAATTTGCTCTATTGTAAAATTGTAAAAAGAAGATTATTAGAGAGAGCAAAGAGATTTGAATGATTTTATCTAAATGAGCAAGTATATTCCTGCTTTTAAATAAAAGAACTTCAGCTCAGTTCACAAGTGACTTTATTTCTTTCTACTTTCTGAGGAGAAATTTCAAGCTAAGAAAATTTGTCAAATAACAAAACATTTTAAAAACATGTTTGATGTTTTTAGCAGCAAATTCAAAAGATTGCCGGGAAATTAGTTTAGAATCTGAATTTACTGTGCATCTCACTTTATCATATAATATTTAGAGTTAGTTGTTTTGAGATATCTATATAGTTTTTCTTCTGACAATGCCTCTTCCTCCCCAAAATACTAATCAAACCATTCAGTATTTGAATATCAATGACCATAATGATATCATGGCAAATCTCTAAATTTATACTTTTTTTGGTATTGATAGTGCTTTATAAAGGTTAAGTCTCATTGATGCACTACATTTTTAATTTATTAGCATTCTGCAAACTTGTGCCTCTAGAATCCTCTAATTTTTCTGCTCTCAATTAGGAAGCACCACACAAGCCAACAACTTTATATAGAGGTTAGTGGAAGTATAAAAAATGATGTCCTATCTTCTTGGTAGAAGGATGCTTGAAAATTCAAGGTACACCAGGAATTTCACTAAAATGAAATATTGAGTTAACATGCTTTTATTTAGATCCTGTTGGTTTAAACAGATCCAAACTATTGTCCTCTAATTGCTCCATGTTGAACCAGATAGATCAGGTATTACACTAGGTGCTAATGACTTAAAGGTCAATTCAAGAACTTGCAATTGACTTATGAGTTCAGCCCATAGAGTAAGATCCTGAGCTTCATGAAGACAAGAATTATTTTAAATGTTCTCTGAATTATTTCCTAACTTGAATAACTAGCAGGGAACCAGTACTTAAAATAGCACTTAGAGTCATAGAATTGGAGGGCTATAGGAGCCTTATATTCCACCTAGGGCAGTGCTGTTCAATAGAAATATAACATGATCCACAATGAAAATCACATATGTAATGCTAAGTTTTCTAGTTTTCACATTTTAAAAAGCCAATAAAAGTGACATTAATTTCGATAACACATTTTATCCAAGCCAATATATTTAAAATATTATCATTTCAACATATATTCAATAGAGATTCTGAATAAGGTATTTTACATTCTTTTATAGTACCAAATCTTCAAAATCCAGTACAGGTTTTATACCTACAGCACATCTCAATTTAGGCTATCCACATTTCAAATGTTTGATAGTTGACATGTGGCTAATGAATTTCATAGGAGCAGTACTGGTTGAGGGTCTAACCCCTTCACTTTACAGGTGAGAAAACAGATCCAGAGAGGTAAAGTGACCAGCCAATGGATGAACTGAAGAGAAACACTAGAAACACTAGGCATAATGTGAAATCACAGGATATCGCTACTGGGGAAGTTGTGATAAAATTTCCCACTTACTAAGCCCACACAATGCTTCTCTTTTGTCCCTCGCCTCCAGAAACCTTAATCCCGGGGTCTGGGTAATGATGATAAAGTCTCTGCCTTCCAGTACAGGCAAGCAACTTGTTCCCAGGAACTGATTGTATTCGCCCTGCTCCACACCCAGATGAAACAGGATCACTTTTTACTAATGGTTGTCCTGACCATTCTCCAGATGTACATTCTGTGATATACTGACTAATTGCTTTTGAAGGTAAAGACTATTTCAAAATACTCTATGTATAAGGTCACTTGCCCCACAAATACCAGAGTTTATCTGTTCCTGTGTACTATCTTGCTCTTCTGCCAGTCAAAAATGAGTGAAGTCAGTGGTCAGAAAGGTGAATGAGGTTTCAAAAATGTCAGGAGACAGGGCAGGGTGATGGCATGAGGTAAATTCTTGCATTTTAGAATTTATTCCTCCAAGAGGTCATGGACAGGCAGCACCTGTCTGGGGTACAAGAGGCATCCCCAGGCTTGACTCTGTGCCTGGCACTGATGATATCAAGTGAGATAAATGATCCAATTACACATGACAGTGTGAAAAGTGGAGAGACTTCAGGCACTCAAACTGCGATAAGGTAGAGAAGTACCACTGAGAACTGAGAAGAGCAGTAACTACAACCTATGAAGTTTGTTTTCTGCAGAAACCTTTCTAGTAGATGATTTGTAAATACACTGGCAATATGAAGATTACGGTATAAATTTTAATTGGGAGACTATAAATTCAAAATATCAATTGACCATAGGCATTATTTGGACATTATAAAATAATGACAGAGCATTCTGATGACTGGTGAGGAAGCTGGAGAATAAGAATCTGTCCACGTTCTTGGTGTTTCTCCAGCAGCACTGCAATAAATCAAGTCTCCCCTCCCCCCATGGCAATACCACCTCCTGACACACATACACAAAATATATATTTAGGTCCCCAGTGACCTTTTCCTAAGGTTTCAAATGCTTAATTTACCAAGTGAATCTAGTTTGAAATCTCAGCTTCCCCAGGGCACAAGAAAGAACTGTCTTTTGTGCCTTGCATCCTCCCAGCTTCCCCAAGACACAGGTGAGAACTGTTTTGTGGCCTACATTCTTCTATCGAAGCTACGTTACCAAGATGGACTTTCCATCCTCCCTGACGGTAAGTTAGAGTCAACTGGTGAGCTTTTAAAAATTATTAAAGCAAGGACTCTTAGATTAATTAAAATACAATCTTTGTGCAGAGAGCCTGTTCTGTCATTGGTATTTTGCTAACAGCAGAGACGTTAAGTCAAAATTTACATTTACTCCACTTCCCACCATCACTCTCAACTGTAGGAACCCTGGCAATCAGGCTTATATCCTCAAGGCAGCCCGAGAGAAAAGGTCTACAGATATTGATATTTGAAGGGTGGGAAGGAGCAGAGACCAAAAAAGAAAAAAAAGTAGCTGTCTCAGCACCCCGTGGGCCACCACTAGTGCCTCACCCTTAAAAACAAACGCATAGCCAAGAGTCTAATGTGAAAGTAAGGGGCCAAAACTTACAAATGCCAAAAAATTTTGAGGAAACAGAGATAATGCAAAAGAAAACTTGAAAAAAATTGTAATGAAAATATTAAAGTCCTCAGAAATGTAGGAGTAGTTATTATTGCATTTATGAAACAAGGAGTAAATGTTAAGAAAAAAGGGAGGATTAAGAATAAAAACTAGGAGATAAAAATATGCTAAATCAGACATTCATAAATCCATGGAAGAATCAAGAGATAAAATTTGAGAACATTTCCTATGAAATAGAACAAAAAAAGATCATAAAGATAAGAAAGTTATAGGATCAATCCAGGAGATCTGCCCAAACTCACTTCTTTAACCAATAACACCACACCAAAAAAACCTCTTCATCCTTCTGCACTACCAATTCTACTTCCTAAATACATCCTCTAAATTCATATTTCTGTAGCTCCTCTGCCAGAGGTAGGGGATGTTTTGAGACCTTGGAAATCCTGGGCATTCTCACTTTCAGAGGCCCTGTCCCATACCATGTGAAACATGTAAAACTGCACCCACAACTTTATAAAATAATATATACAAGGGTTTTAAAAATAATTTTCTTTTGAAATTATTTGGCTTGGAATAACACCATTTGGTTGGCTATGATTTCTCAGCGATAATTTTGCTTTGTTTGCAACTCTTGCAGAGAGAGAAAACCTGCTCCATTAATAGTTTTTGACAGCAAAGAAATTTAATTAAATAGACACGATGTACCTTTGGTAGAAAATTTAATGAAAGAAATCAATTTTTACTTTTGCAGTTTTTTGTATTTTAGAGAACATGCTTTTCTTTCTAATTCTCAAGACTTTTCATAGGTTTTAGAACAGATTGTAGATCCTCAGCATTGTTCCCATAGTGTCAAATAGATCTTTTGGATCATTGCAATAATCTCCCCCTGGTCTCTATCTTAGGGACTTTCCATCTTTCTACCAACCTGGTTAGAGTAATTATGTCCCTCTTTTGTTTCAAATTCTCTAATGACATCCTACACGAGTAACTTCCTTAAGTACCTAGCTTCTGCTGCCTCTTTATCTCCAGCACTTACTCCCTCCTGCAGCACTCCCACCTAAATGACATATAATTCTGTTAAAATGCCAGGCTTTATCTTGCCTGCTTGTGTGCGTATGTGCAGTTTCTGGTGTTTGGATTGTACTCCCTCCTCCCCAGCTATTGCTTCCTCTCATTCTATTATTATTTATAGAACTGACAATTTTCATTACTTCTAAAATGTGAGTTTCCTTAGCATAATTTATGTGTAATTGTACCTATATTATCATCTTGCTGCTTTTAATTATTGGCAGGGCTCTCTTGTCTAATAATGCCAGCAAGGCAAAAATTATATTTATCCATGTCATACCCCCAGCTCCTAACAAAATGCTTGGCCCATAGTTAGTATGTAATAAATTTGGCTGAATGAGTGTCCAGAATAACAAAAGACAATGGATATTGCAACTATGTGATCAGTTATTCTTTCTATTATTCTGGCTATTATTCTGGCTATTATTCTGTCCAAGTATATCACAATTTCACTGAAACAGAAACAAAATTGAACTTGGAGTAAAGAGTCTGGATCTAGTCTTTTGCCATTCTCTAGTTAAATGACTCTAGAAAATTATATGACATCCCAATCCTTAGTTTTCTCACTGTTTCTATAAAATTAAGAGGCTATTATCGCCCCCACCTATTTTACAGAGGTTCCAAAGAAAGCAAATGATTCTTTGTGTGAATGTATTTTGTAAACTCTCAAGTGCTCCACAAATCTAAGCTGCTATAACAACTAAATTAATCACAGAGGAAGAGCTTATGCAGGTCCCTTAGCATATGCATCTTTCCCTTAGTAATAGGAACAGCCCTCTTTTATGTGAGGGTCTGAGGAACAGGGCACAGGAAACCCCAAAACCCTTAAAGCACATCATTCATTCTGGGCTAATTAAGAACTGACTATAGGAGTAATACTTCAGAAGAAACAAAACTTGTTCCCCTAAATAATAAATTTATATGATTTGAAAATATAATGCAATAGAAGATTTAAAAATAAGTTTCTGATTTGAAAAGAGATTTAGTCATTCCTTAAGAGGGAAATAAGTACAAAAATGGTCATTGGCAAGGAGCTCAACTAGTGGAAACCACACTGCCTGTGAAGTGAGGAGACCAACGCAACCTTGCCATACCTACCACCCACCCACCCCTGCCCCCAGCCTTCAAGATCCTCAGCTATAAAACAGAATGGCTTGGGGGAGTCTCTAGTTCCCTTCCAAGGAATCAGTTCCATAATCCCAAATGATCTGGGATCTAACAGTCCCACCCAGCATTGCCTAAATGTTCCCAGGAACTAGCAGAGCATAAAGTGATTTTATGCTCAGTGGAGAAATATAAAGATGGGTCTGTTACTGTGGGCAGAAAAACACATCACTTCTGACACAGAAATAAGACAGAGGGTGTGGAAACAAGCCAGAGCAGTGAGTCTGAATTGCCAAACCAAAAATGATATTCCCTTTTGAGATTAGAAGCCAAGAAATTTGACAGAGTTGCATGATGGTTTCTCCCTTACTCTCTTACTTTTGCTTTGTTATAATAATAACCTCTTCTTGACCACCTGAAAGGTAAATGTAAAGAGCCTTAACCTGTACTTGAGGCTCTCTTGCCGAATCCTCCCATAACCCTAGGTAAATCACTTAACCCCTCAGTGTTTCAGTTTCATCAATTGTAAAATGGTTGATTTAAATATTAATTAAATTTGTTAATAAATTAGGTGAAAAATGAGGAACAGAGATTATTAATAGCAGCAGTATACTATGGATCATATCATCGGGATATAATTTTTATTCATTCATTGAACAAACATTTATTTATTGTGCTAGGCATTATTCCAAATGCTGTGGATATGAGAATAAAAGGGAGGAGGAGGAAGAGGAGGAGGAAGAGGAAGAAGAGGAGGAGGAAGAGGAGGAGGAGAAAGAGGGAGAGGGGGAGGAGGAAGGAAAGAAATGAAAGAAAAAGAGAAAGAAAGAAAGAAAGAAAGAGAGAGAGAGAGAGAGAGAGAGAGAAAGAAAGAAAGAAAGAAAGAAAGAAA
>NW_006432669.1:9474867-9512900 GCF_000325575.1 Pteropus alecto
AGAGGCAAGCAGGCAGGCAGGCAGATAGAGATAAGGAGGGAGGGAGGAATGAAGGAAGGAAGGAAGGAAGGTAGGACAGGAATAAGGAGAATAGAAGGGAAAGGGGAAGAACAAGAAGGAACGGGAGGGGAATGCACAAAGAGAGAGAGAAGTAAATTTGATGCCCTGAAAAAGAAAAAAAGAGAGATGATGCAACTATCTAAAATCAGAAATGAAAGTGGAGACATGACTACCAATCATCAGAAATAAGGATTGTAAGAGGACACTGTGAACAACTGTAAACCAACAAATTAGATTAGCTAGATAAAATAGACAAATTCTTAGAAACACACAAATTACCTAAACCGACTCAAGAAAAATACAAAATCTTAATAGACCTATAAGAAGTAGAGACCTCCCAATAAAGAAAAGTCCAGGACCAGACAGCTTCACTGGTGAATTCTACCAAACATTTAAAAAAGAATTAACACCAATTCTTCTCAAATTCTTCTGGAAAATGGGAGAGGAGGGAACATTTCCTAACTCATTCTATGAGGCCAGGTTTACCCTGGTAAAGACATCACAAGAAAAGAAAATTACAGATGAATATCCCTTATGAATACAAATGCAAAGATCCTCAACAACATACTAAGAAACCTAATACAATAGTATATTAGGAAGATTATACAACATGGCCAAATAAAATTTACCCCAGGAACGCAAAGGTGGTTCAATTTAAGAAAATTAATCAATGTAATATATCACATTAATAGAATATAGGGTGGGAAAATCACGTGATCATCTCAATTGACCCAGAAATGGCATTTGACAAAATCCTACACCCTTTCATGATAAAAACTTTCAGAAAACTAGTAGAAGTGACCTAGGGATAGGATAGAACTTCAAGGGCATTTTTTAGAAACCCACAACCAACATCATACTCAATGGTGAATGATGAATGGTGACTGACTGAAAGCTTTCCCCCTCGAAGGTCAGGAACAAAACAAAGATGCCTCCTTTCACCACTGCTATTCATAGTTGTAAAAGAAGTTGTAGCAAGGAAGGAAGAATTAAAATTATCTCTATTTACAGATAACATGATCTTATATATTGAAAATCCTAAAAAGCCACAAAAAAACAACTAGGGATAATAAATGAAATCAGCAAAGTTTCAGGGTACAAGATCAACACACACAATTCAGTTGTGTTTCTATATGCCAGCAACCAAATATCTGTGAAAGAATTAAGGAAGCAATTCCATTTACGATCACATCTAAAAGAATAAAATACCTGGGAATAAAATTGACCAAGGAGATAAAAAGAGTTATTCATTGAAAACTACAAAACGTTTCTGAAAGAAATTAAAAAAGTTTTAAATAAATGAAATATATCCTAGAATAGGAGTTAAATTAATAGAAACAGAAAGTAGATTAGAGGTTACCAGGGGTTGAGGGGCGAGAAGAATGGAGAGTTTTTGCCTCATGGTTATAGAGTTTCTGTTTGGGTTGATAAAAAATGTTATGGAAAGAGATAGTGGTGATGGTTGTACAACATTGTGGATATAATTATGCCACTGAATTGAATGGTTAACATGGCAGATTTTGTTACATATATTTACTAAAATTTAAAAAATTAATAACGTAATATGCCAAAAACAATTGAGTCATACACTTTAAACGGGTGAATTGTATGGTATGTGGATTATATCTCAATAAAGCTGTTTTAAAATTAATGATGCAGAAGAAAGAGGGGGAAATTGCTAGAATCCTACCCTTGAGTAGGCAAGAGAAGATGATATCTACTATATACCTTCCAGAGCATGGCTTAGATAGGAATGTGAATAATTCATCTATAGTGACAAGGATGTAAGTCGAAGAATATGGACACAAATGCAGGTAGCAGCTTTGGAGGTTGGAGCAGGTTTATCAATCTTAGCTGTCTTAAAGGTATGTCAAATTACACCTTTCTAACAGTGTTTATTTCAATCTGCTTAGTGGATCCTTGGTTATTCTTTCCCTTCCCATCATCATTCCATTGCAAGTTTCTTAAAGGGGAAGAAAATTACTTATTCACCTTGAATTTCCATAGAACCCAGTGTAATATGTCTTTAAAATGTTTTGAATTAATGAATAAATTACGGATACAATAGATACTTAGGTTCCCGTAGTTCAGTTGGTTTTCATTTCCCATCTTCAATTTAGCTCATATTCTCTACTTCTGTGTCATACAGGGCCAAATGAGAAACCTTAGCATCCACCCAATTGTAGTCATGTGACAGTATTCTCCCATTCCTGTTTTAAAATTTTTTGTTTTTGCAAGTTCTTCTGTTCTTAACTATAATCTCATAAAGTGTTGGGCATTGCAAAGAGGGATGTAGATAACCACGAGGAAAAAAATAAATGACTCAGCCTTTGGAGAATTGGATATCTAGTTGATACATGAGATAGACTTAAAATATTTATGAATGTTATGATGAATAAATTCTAACCAGTATACGTTCCATTTGACCCTTTGGGCTTTCACAGTCAGGTGGAATCAGAGAAAACTTCTTGGAGAGTTTTGAACAGGTTAAAAAGATGATGAATATAGATTTGACTGAAGGAAGTAAAGATCTCACCAGGGTAAATAGCTAAAGCATACAGATATAATGAGAAAGCCATGCGAGGGAGAAGGGCTAAAGAGAATAAGTAGAACATAGGTTAAGCTTTCTTTTAATAAATCTGAAAGTGATTACTTAATGTTTCAAGCTTTATGTTGTGATTCTTGTGACTATTTAATTTAAAGTATAACATATTGAGAATGTGAAACCAAAAATGACTCTTTAATGAAATGACACAATCCAAGAAATATTTTGAATACTCGGAGAAACTTACTAAATATTATTCTGCCTTGTGTTCTTATAAAATCAAATGTCATCTCAGCATTTTTTTTTTTTTTTTGGAAATGGTATAAGAGCTAACATTTATTGGGTGCTTGCTCTATGCTACACACTATTCTATGTGCTCCACATGCATTTCAGTTAATTTTTGCAACCATTCTGTGAGATGAACCTTAATAACCACCTTTTTCATAGTTAAGGAAATGAGGCACAGAGAAAATAATGTAACTGTCTCAAGGTTACACAACAGGTAAGGTTTTGAATCCAAGAGAGTCTGTCTTTCATGATATGTGACACCTCTCTTGCAAAGCAACAATGGCAATCAGACAAATTTTCCCTCTCAAAAGATTCCTTTTGTGGGGACAAATTTATGCATGAGAAACGGAAGACATAGGGGGCAGAAGAAAAATGAGGTGGGGAAAATCGTCTATACATTTAAAACATATAATTATGGGGAAAAGATTATTAAACAAAAAGGGTACTCCATATGATAACACCAGATCATTCAATATGAATATCACTTTTTTTTTCACCATGTAAGGTGGTAGAGGAAGTAAAAAGATGCATGAATCTATTATTGCCTTAGGGGTGTCTATAGTCTAATGAGAGAGCAACAATGACAAATAATGAACATTTATCCCAGGCTAACAAAATAAATCCTATTCTTGAGGCATATGTACGGTGAGAGCACAGCGAGAAAGAGATTAATTCTGAGTGGATAGTGGAGAGAACTTCAAAAAGGACCAGGCCCTTGAGCTGAGCTTTGGAGGACAAGTGGGATTTTTACTAGGTAAAGCAGCCAGGAAGCAGAGTCCGGGTATAAGCAAAGGGTGTAGATGTGGAAGGTCACAGAATAGTTAGATGTAAATACTGCATGAGTAGAAAAAGGAACAGGAGGCAAGAGAGGCCGTGGAGTTCTGATGGTGGAGGGCCCTGGATGCCACAGATTGAAGTGTATAAACTTAACTTTTTAGGTAATGGGATTTGTCTTGTGTTTTGAGTCATAATATGAGCTCTTTGAAAGCAAAAACAAGGCCCATGTCTCAATGACGTCTGAATTCCCAGCACCTCATACAACATCTAGAACACAATACACACACACATATATACACATACACACACACAATGGGTGGATGGGTGGATGAGACAGATTCAACATAAGCCTTAGAAGTACAAATGACAGCATATAATGATTAATTGGATATTTGAGCATCAAGAGAGAGTCAAAGATGACTTGAAGGTTCCTAGCACAGCTTACAGAGAGTACAAAAGGACAAGCTGGTTTGAAGAGGTGAGAAATATTTTAATAAATCTAGGCACCCTTCACTTAAAACTGTGGAGTAGGGGGTGGGGGTGGGAGTGGGACACCCAGTGCAGAGGAGATAGGAAGGCATCGAAGTTAGTAAGCACAGTCTGGAAGTCTCTGTGTCTGTAGACAGTATTCAGGAATATTCATCACTCTCCTGGGCCCAGGCAAGCTTCTAGGGTTTGCTCAGGAATGTCAGATGAATCAATGCCCTTGGGTGTAGGGGAAAGGTACTTTCCTTCAAAGCTTTCTCTATCCTATCCTCAGGTTTACCTAAGGTAACCATCCCTGTTTCTCTCTTTATTCATTTCTTTGCCCCCCTAATGTTACATAGAACTACTGCTACCCCACAGGCCCACATACCTGGGGAAAGATTTAGACTAGTCAGAAATGTCATTTTTGCCCTTCTGGGTTCAATCTCTTTTTGGTGGCCTTTTGTGGCCTTTTTGCCCTTTTGTAGCCATTTTGGTCCCTTTGTGTTGGTTACAACGATGGGACCGTGTGCCTCCTTGGGGCGTTCTTTGTCTTTCTCCATGGGCCTCCTTGAGACATTTGTCTTTCTAAAATATACATTTAATAAGTCTTTTCTAAAATTCACTGACATGTGATTCTTCACTGTGTCAATGAGGAAGAACCTAAGAAAAATGGTAACTACACTTCTGCACCGTTATCCCTCTCCCCACCCCTGCCGCTTGGGCAACACAGGATTTCATATCACCGCAGCGGTAACAATCTGTGTGATTTTAGGCGAGATAGATGTCTTTTCTGAGCATCAATCTTCTCATCTCTTAAATGGGTTTAATAACATCTCCTTCCTGAAGTTATTGTGAGGATTAAATGGAATGACCCATACGAGGTTGTCGGTGCAATGTCCAGCAGAAGTAGGAGTTTAGAAGTGTTAGTTCACAGTTCCCCTTTGTAAGCTGACTTATAGGGAGCTGGGTCAAGCTGATCCATAGAAACTAAAAGGATGCTTGCAGTTTATGAGTAAATGCAGACAATATGAAAAGGGATGAAGGGCACTGATACAACTAAGCAAAATGCTGGCTAATGGCTGGCATACAAACTTCAAATATCTTTCAAGTTGCTCTTACCACACCCTCCTTCTCTGGCTTTCCCCCTTGTACCTTGATTACTAAGTACACTTTTTTAGACCTTCCCAAAAAAGGAAGAATAAAAGGTAAGTCCAACCAACGGGTACTGGCATGCTTGTCTTAATTGGAATTTGGTGATATGATTGCTAAGGTTACCTAAAGACTTCGAAGATTTTTCTCAACCTTGAGAATACAATAATTATATAAAAATCAATGCTGATTGTGTGCATTTTAATCTTCACTGCCACATTTTTGCTAGTGGAGCCTCTGCTGTATTTAAATATAGTAAATACCACAAGAGTCTAGTTTGTGGCAGAGAAGTCATTTTGGGGAAAATTTTCATTTTAACCCATTCTCAACAACCTTCCCAGTTTTTCTCCCCTCACAGCCTTTCTTTTTATCTCTTCTCTGTATCTTTCAGCTAATAAGAGTTTCTTTATTAATTAATTAAACAAATACTTACTAGTACCTATTATAGTCCAGGCACTCTTCTAGGCACTGAGGATTCAGTAATGAGTAAGACTAAGTCCCTGCTTCCATGGAGACAAAGAAAAGGGACAGAAAATAAACACATGAAAATATAATTAGTAGTAATGGTAAGTTCTACAAAGAAAAGTAAAGCAAGTGGTAGAAAGTCACTGGGAGGTGGCTACTTGGCTTCGGCATCACTTTTATTACTCCCAGATGTAGCCCCAGGCTACAAGATTGCCACAAGTTTCAGTGCCCTGTCCTAGTCACATTTACCAGAGATTAGAGTGAAGATGTGCAAATGCAGGTTGTGATGCCCTCAGTATCCAGTGCTACCTGATATCAGTTAACCCCATAAACTGATATGAGGGCTGGAAACTTTATAACAAATGAACATGTATTAGATTTATAATCAGAAAAAAAAATTCAAGTTTATTTTAAAAAATCAGAATCTATTACATTAAGATCTAAGAAAAAGATAGTGTTTTTATCTCTTTGATGCTAAAGTGCTGTCAGTGACTGATGGCAAAAGGAGACAGGAATAACCTAGATGCAAAGATGAATGGATAATCCAAACTCTGAATGCAAATAAAATTTTGGCATGCATGTACATCAAATCTCTCACAGGGGAATTGTAATCGTGTAAATCTTCACTTCTTTAAAATGACTTATTCTCTGCTCCTTCTCCTTAACTCAAATTGGCCTTGTGCTCACTTGCTGCACAACCATTCCCTTAATCATTAAGCCCTTAGGGTCATCATCAAACAGCCTTAGGAACAAAACCTCAGGTCTGTTGACCATGGAACAGAGTTTGGGTGAAACTAAAGATAACACTTTACAATTCCACACCCATGAAGGTCGAACACCTTACTGGTATCTCCTTGAAAGCAGACAGGACTACCCCATGACTGACATCAGGACTTGATGTCATGATCAACTGCCTCCTACCCCAGCCCTGACCAATCAGCGGACCCAAACTCCCTTAGCTACCAGGGCCAACGAGTCTTCCCCTATGTAACCTATCCCCTAGAGGCCATTGGGGAGCCAGGTCTTCGAGCAGCGGCTCACCTGTGTCTCTGAGACTTGCAACTCTGTACAATAAACTCTTACTTTCTTGCTGCAAAACCTGTACGTGTCTTATTGTACTTATATGCATGCAGGTAAACGGACCTCTTTGCTCTGGTCAAAGCGGCACACAAAGAACAAAATTTCCATACCAGGGAGAGTAAAGATTTGGAAAGGTTAGCAGAGAGAAGCAAAGGAAGAGATCTAGATAATTCACCAAATCAAATAATTAACAACCAAATAGTTAATTTTAAATCAACTAATAACTGCTTAACTGGGAATTGATGCAGTATAAAGAGCATGAGTCTAAAAGATAAATCAGGGTTCAAATCCCATCTCCACCCTTTATTGGTTGAGTGACCATGAATAAGTTATTTAATCTTTCGGAGCCTCACCTCCCACATCTTTGAAGTTAGAATATAATGATATCCTACTTGATAGGATATATAAGAATTTTGCAGTGTCTAGAGAATAATAACTGTTAAATGAATAGTAGCAATTATTATTATTAAAAGGTTTCAGCCTCATGACATCAGTTCAACCTTACAGGTCTTTAGATGTGTATATATTTTTATAATTCTTCATAGTGCTTAAATATATTTTAACAAAAGTATTGTCAGCTCACTGAAGATATAATGTCCAGATAAATCATAAGAAGGAAATATTAAAAATCATAACCATCTCACTACTTAGAAACACTTAGTTATATATAATACATATATCTTTAGATCTTTACATAAATCAACTTATAAAAATGGAATCATACTGTTCATACTGTTATAATTCACTTTTTAAATTTAATAATGTAAATGAAGATCTTTCCACAACCATTCATCTAAAACACCATTTTTAATGGCTGAATTATATTCCATTATATTAAGAAACAACAATTATATTCCATTATATTAAGAGTTTTTTAGATTTCTACAAATTATTAGATGTGATGAAAAATCTTATAGATAATCTTGGTGCATACACATAATGTTTTTAATTTAATATTTATTTTAATATTTTAAATTTTTATGTGACATTTCTCAGCAATATGGTTGTAAAATTTCAAGGTCTTGAAACATACAGTAAATTACCTGTCAAAATGATATATCAGTTTATACTCTCATTAGCAGTGTGTGAATTATCAATCATGAATTATTATTTGTTTCTATATTCTTTGTCAGTCTGATAGGTAAATAAGACGTGTTGCTTGAATTCACAGTCTTTTACATTAATAAGGCTAAATTCGTATGTTGATTGACTACTATTTTTTCTTCCGTAAATTGTTAGTTAAATCTTTTATTTATAAATTGGAGTATTCATCTTTAACTTATAAATTTAGTTGTTTTTATATATTAAATAACCTTTTGTCTGTCCCCATGTTATAATTATTTTTGCCTAACTTGTCATTTGCTTTTTAAAAATTATTTTATTAAAGTCAGATTGATATAATTTAGAAAAAAAGTGAAATTTTCCATTTTCTATGAATTTTAACAAAAGCATACACTCATGTAATCATCACCTCAATCAAAATTTAGAATAGTTTCATCACCCTCAAAAAGTTCCCTCTTGCTCTCTCTTCCCCCAACCTTTCTCCCTAGTAACAAGTGATTTGTTTTCTGTCCCTATAATCCTGCCTTGTCCAAAATGTCATATAAAGGAAATCAGACAGTAAGTAGATTTTTGGACCTGTCTTCATTCACTTAAGTATATTGCATTTAAGACTTATCCATGTATCAATAATTTTTTCCTCTCTATTGCTGAGTGGTTTTCAATCTACGAATGTTCACAATTTCTTTATCCATTCACCAATTGACGAACATTTTGATTGTTTCCAGTTTTTGGTGATTATGAATTAAAAGATAAAATCCCCATATACGTTAATATAGAATTTTTTATGTAATTGTATGTTTTAATTTCCTGTGGTTAAATTCCTAGGAATGTGGTAAATGTATATTGAGTTTTGTAAGAAATGCCAAACTCTTTTTCCAAAGCAACCATTCCATTTCACATTCTCACCTGAGTTCTTGCTGAGTATGAGAGTTCCATTTGCTCCATCCTTGACTTGATATTGTCAGGTGTGTTTTCTCTTTTCTTACCCTTCTCATTTCCTTCTCCTTTTCCTTCTCCTTCTTCTTCTTTTTTCATTTTAGCCATTTAAAAAAGTGTGTAGTTGTATCTTATTGTGCTTTTAATTTGCATTTCTCTAATGAATAATGATGTTGAATATTTTTTCATGCATTTATTTGTCATTCTTATATCTTCTTTGGTAAAGTGTTTAAACATTTTGCCTTTTTTAAAATGAGGTTTGTTTTCTTAAGTTATGAATGTCTTTTCATATTTTACATGCCAGTTCTTTATCAGATATGCATTTTGCAAATTTTTTTTTCCCAGTTCATGACTTGTCTTTTCATTCTCTAATAGTATCTTTTCAAAGAACATTAATCTGATTTTCATTAGGTCAAATTTATGAATTGTTTCTTTTATGATTCATACTTTTTGTGTCTTCTTGAAGACATATCTGCCTATCCCAAACTTGCAAAGATTTTCTCCTGTTTTCTTCAAGAAGTTTTATGACTTTAGGTTTCACATTCAGGTCTATAATACCCTTTCAGTTCATTTTTGCCTGTGGTGTAAGGAATGGGTCAAGGTAGTTTTTACTTTTTTCGGCATTTGAATGTCCAGTTGTTCTAGCTGCATTTGTTAAAATAGACTATCTTCTCTCTATTTAATTACCCTAGCACCTTTGTAAAAAAATCAATTGACTATACATGTGTAGATCTATTTCTAGGTTCTATTTATTTATCTCTGGGTTTATCCTTTTGCCAATACCATATTGCTTTGATTACTCTCAATTTATAATAAATCTTAAAGTCAAGTAGTGGGAATTCATCAGCCTTTTTCTTTTTTCAAAACTGTTTTGAGTATCCTAGTGTTTTATTTTTTAATATAAATTTTAGAATTAACATAGATGTCTACAAAAATAGCATACTGAGGTTTTGTTTGGAATTGAATTGAATCTCGGGAGAATATTCATCTTAGCAAAATTGTCTTCTGATCTGTGAACATAGTCTATCTCTCCATTTATGCAGGTCTTTTTCTTTTCTCTCATCAGAGTTTTGTAGCTTTCAATGCATATTTTGTTAGAGTTTTATGTACGCATTTCATATTTGTTGGTCCCATTATAAATGATACTTTAAATGTTTCCCATATTTGTATTTTTGCTTTTATATATTTACTGCAATTTCTGTATTTTATTATTTAACAAGGCTACATCTGTCCTATATGTTACCAATATTTTTGCCCACTATGCGATTTACCTTTTAATTATATTTATAGCCAAATATTTAAGTATTTCAGTCATGATTTCTCCTTTTATATAAATTCTTTATATTTCAAATTACTTTGTTTCATCTATATTATTTCACTTTATATTTGTAACTACAAAAAGGACATTGTTATTCCTCTTTTATGGCTTATTACACTGACATCAAAAGGTTAATTTCTCAAAGTTACACAATTTGTTAGAGACATTGTTAAAACTAGACTCTTAGGTACTCTGGTTCTCTTATAAATACTTTTTACAGACGTGGCTCTCAAGTAGCACACAGTCTAAGAGTAAAAACAGATAAATAAATAAAATTAATAAAGCTTTAGTAGTAGCAGTAGCTTAGAGGAAGTAGAGTACTTAACATATGAGGTGTGGTCGGGTCAGTACTAGTTGAGATTCTGAGTGTGCCTAGTAGTAGATGCAGTCTCTACATCACATGTTAATTTAGTTTCTGACTGAAGCAGAACTTTTGGGCTGCATTTTAAGACTTTCTTTGCATTGCTTTCTGGACTTTCTGATTCATGTATTTTTTTCTACTAATTGAAGACTAAGAGATTACATCCTGTCATATGACAGGATGTCATATGGGGTAAGCCAATATTCTAAGTGTAAATTCACACATTCTTAAGTGCAAAATTAAAAGCAGCACTAAAAATAACTCAAATGTAGAAGATATTATCACCATGGACAAACTTTTGGAAATGATGGCATGTGAATCAAAATGTAATATACTATAATGGTACCCAGGGACTTCCCAGTAAAGACTATTGGTAAAATGTATGAATACATATAAAAAAAATGCAGCTACTAATTACTTTCAGATTAAGATCACATTAAGCCTTTAAAAGGATGACACATATTTTCTACCCCAGAAATATTACTATTTATCAAAATACAGGAAATGGCAGAGGATTGTGTATCTAATTTCGGTAAATAAGAGGATATTTCCTTAAGCTAAACACAAGTGCTGATCAACGATTTCATTTAACTCTATTCCCAGAAAACGAGCCTAAGCCAGACTTGCCCTCTTTTATGACAAAACCTAGACTGTGACTCAAGAGTTAAATGCTGATGGTAAATAAGATGGAGTTCACAATGATTTAATAGAATATTCTGTCTTCTGAGGAAATAGAACTAGCCGTATAAAATATCACACCATAATTATTCAGAAGGTTCCTACTTAGATCTTTGTTGATCAACCAAACTGTAATATTTCCTCTAGAAGGGAAAGGCTCTCCATCTGTGGACCACTGACCCACTCATCCATCAACAGAACTTAAACAAAATATAATTGTATTGATTGCAGAAATTTTAGTTTAGTTTTGTTTAAGTAGAGAGAAAATATGTTTCTTTCAGCTTTTTTTAAAAAAAGAAAAATGTAAGTTGGATTTTGACTGAGTCAGATAGGTGAATATCTAATTGAATAACCATACTCAAAGCATATTACTTAATAGATTAATGTCACTTCATTCATTCATTCTCCAATTATAAACTCTTCTTGAGCAGCTAACATTTGCCAGGCACTATGTTAAGCCTTAGGGATACTGAAAAGACCAAGCTGTGGTCTCACAATCTATGAAAGGAGACACAGTTCTATCACAAATAACTGCAATAAACTTCAGAGACTGAGAATAATCAAGATTAGAGGGAAATCTTAAATGAGAAGAAGGACACTCACAGGGTTTTTCTCAAGCTTTAACTTATTTAACATTTTTACCAATACTGAATCTAATGCCAGAAAGGACTTGTTTATCACTTTTGCAGATGTCTCAAAACCTATAGAGGTAGTTATACATTGGTAGGTAAAAATAAGAAGTCAAATAAATTGCAATGGCTGGAATAATGGACTAAAACCAAGATGAGTTAAATATAAATCTAATGATCTACATTTAGGTTAAAGAAGACAATGCATAAATAAAGGACCCGGAAGACCTAACTTGACAGCAGCTAATGTGAAAAGAACCTGACTCTTAGTCAAACACATACTCGACATAGTTTAGCTATAAAAGGTAATGGATGAAAACACTAGTGTAATTTGAGGTTGTATTACCAAAGCAGTGTATCTAAGCGAAAGATGGTTATGATGCTACATTCTGTGCTGCTAAAAATGATTCTGCAGTTTGGGGCCCAGTTCTGGAGCACACTTCAACAAAGCATTTGACACATTAGAGAGGACCTTTTTATATTTTAAAAAATATTTAAGGAAATGGAGCTCTATAGTCTACAGGAAAAATGTAATGAGACACATCATTGTTTTCTTTAACAATGAATATTTTATAAAGTCCCAGAGGGTGAAATAGGAACAACTAGCTTTTCTACTGATATTTATATTTTGTAAAGAACTGTAGTATACATTATAATTTGGTTCTCATAATGACCCTGAGAGTTAGGCAATACAGACACAACCAATTACCCCCATTTTATTGGAGATTCAGGATGTTGGGACTTGCCTAAAGTGAAAATGTTGGGATTTCCCCATAATTCCATGCTACCCTTCCACCTAGAAGCAGATTTTATCTCAGTGTAAGGAAAGTCTTTTTAATAATAAGGGTGACACAAGAATGAAACAGATTGCCTCACGAATTAATGATCTTTTCCCAGAAAAAGGCAAATAAGGGCTGGAGGACTTTTTGTCAAGGACATTTTGGTGGAGACTTCTACTCATAAAGGAGGTTGTGTCAAGTGACACCCAAATCCATATGAATAAATGTTTACCATAGGGAAAAGTAAGAAAGAAAGGCAGGTAGGCAGGCAGGTGGGCAGGCAGGAGGAAGGAAAGGAAGGAAAGAAGAAAGGAGGGAAGTACGGAAAGAAGGAAGGAAGGAAGGAAGGAAGGAAGGAAGGAAGGAAGGAAGGAAAATTTTGAGAAATTCAAGGTGATATTCATGAGTCATCCATGGAATTCATTCATTCATTCAAAAATATTCACTGACCACTTACTATGTGGTTCTAGATCCTGAAATGGTGACAACCATACCAGACGTGAAAATAGAAATCTTGGTATTAAGTACTAGTTCACTTAGTTATCATTTGTGTGCCTTTTTGAGTATAAATTGTCCCATATGTCAATTGAGGATTATAATATCCACCTCAAGAATTATAAGGATTGAATGAGATAATATTTCTAAAGTACTAAGCACATTGTAGGAACTCAATAAATATTAGTTCCCTTCTCCCCTGTAAGTTTGAGAGGGGCCATGAAGTTCCTTGGAGATTGTTTGCATGAATTGAATATGACAATAAGGCAGGACCTGTATTTAAAGAAAGTAGAATGCAAGCAGAACATCTCTTGGTGTTCACATTATTTAGCTGATCTAAGGGTGACCACTCAGCTTAACTGTGTAAGAATAGGATAGTGTTTTAATTCATAAGCCAAGAGTACAACATGCTCTGAGACTTTATTTGAGCTTGAATTCTCAATCTCAGATTTATGTCTTTTCATTGAATTTTGTACATTGTTGAGCAAATTGTACTAGTTTCTGATTTTCAAACAGAATTGGGAAAAATGGAGATATTTGTATGTTGGATGCTTTTATAGGGACCTTATTTTATAGTGATACATCTAAAACAATATCCATCTAAAATGCTTATAATCAAAGAAAAAGAAATCATTTGCCTAAAAATATGGAATTTTTCCACTTAGTAGATTTATCGGTTAAACATTTCTGTTTTGAAAATTGAGCTTCTTGGCTATATCTAGAGTGGCTTAGGATGTAATGTTTTGGATAATTTTGCCAACTTCATGTTCTGGCCAGAATTAAGAAAAGATCAGAAGACAATAGTTCAGCTAGTTATGAAATATTTTTTATTGGTACATGAGCTCATCCATCCAAGTTTATAATCACAAACGTGCTCAGCCCTGCTGAGCTATCCTTCCAGAAATAAGACTGGATGAAGGCTTGTTTTATTTATTTTTCCTGTTTTGCTTTAATATATGAATTAAATATTTGCTCAGCTCTCATTTTAAATTATTAGCAAAAACTGAATTCTTATTGAATACAGAACTAGTTGACTCACATTCATCTCCTGCTATGTACCCAGAACGGTAAAAGATACCAAAGAAATGTAAGTAAATCTACACTTAGGTATTTTCCCATGTTAAGAATATATATTTAATACACATAAAGTAATTAAATAGCAATATAAAATGTATTTGATGTTTATAACAACAAACATTTACTGTGACCCTAACCTACATTTACTGTGATCCTAATCTATGTTATGCCATGCACACCTATCTATGAAAAACTTAGAGTCTGGTTGCTGGGAGGTATCAGATATAGACAAACTTATAGTTAACAATATAATGTAAGATGGGTTTCATTACAGCTTAGGACTATGGGACCATCAGGAGGCTATTGCAAGATGAGATTGTGTGTCTGTGTACACACACACACACACACACACACACACACAAACACAGAATTTCTATCTCTAAGAAAAAAAAGTCTTATTGAGCCAAGCAATAACTCATCCAAATAGCTCAAAAATTACATAATGCAAAATTTAATGGGAAATGCAAAATAAGAATTCATTTTCTAGAATATTAAGAACCAAAACAACAATTCTCAACTCCCATATATCTACGAATTACCTGGAAGCATGCTAAATGAAGACTCCCGGTCTTCACACCAAGACCTTTGGTTTGGTAGGCCTGGGATGGGCTCTGAATTCTTCAGTTTAAACACATCAGGTGATTCTGATGCAGACATTACGCAGATCTCGTTTTGAATCATTCTACCAAGGGAATAAAATTAGGAAGAATGGGATACAGCTTCTTTAATCACAGACTCCCAAGACTTAACACTCCTTAATCAAAAATATACATATTCCTTAAAAAAATTCTATGAAAGAACTGATTTTAAAAATAAAAATAATTAACCAAGATCATTATCACATTTTCTCCTTTTATTTTATCCAGATGCAAAAAAAAAAAGTGAATTAGAATCATCTCTAAGAGAAACTTTCTGTCAAAAAGAATATAATTTGGATGATCAGATGAATGACTAAAGAAAAATAGAAAACTTTTCTTCCTGATATAATTAGGTATCACTACATGATATCAAAACAACCATTTGAATGATGTAAGGTGATTCTACTCACTGAGTATTTCCTAAGGAGAATCTACTATAGGGATAACGCTATTGTACATACTTAATGGTAGTGAGGCAAGGAGACAGGGTTATTGACTGAGGTCTAAGCCCTTGACGAACGTAAAACATCGCCTTAGAGAAAATACAAAAACACAGGAAACACACACATAGGAAACAATGAACGTATGGTCTAGACAATAAGCATTGGATGAGTACAATGAATCTTAATGTGCTCTGGATTGGTCTAGGGAAAAAGCAAGGGTTGGAGCCTGGAGGATAGGTAGAATTTGGGGCTTTAGAGACGAGAGGAAAACAGTATTAGCAAAAGCATGGCAAATTATTTTGTCTCCCAGGCTGCTAATGCTAAGCCCACAGCTAAGTTGAACTGAGAAGTTGTTTTGAGAGCACCAAACCACACCTTTAGCTTTTCAACAATAAAAACCAGTAAAGAAAGGTGGTGAGAGCAAAGAGAATAAGATAGAGACAAATAAAGAGGAAAATAAATTCCCATGTAGAAAAAAGAATACTTTCTACTATTAGGCACTTCCTCACTAAATACCCCAGTGTTTATTTAAAGTAATAATTAGGAGAAAATACCAAACATTTATTGAGCACTTAATCCTGTATCAGACACTATTCTAAGCACTTATGTGTATTAATTCCTTTAATCCTCTAAGAACACTGTGAAGTAGGAACTTTTTCTACTATATCATCAGGGTTCCTAACAGCTCATGACCTTCTAAAATAAGAAGCTTTAAATCAAAGATTAATTTCATTTGGTCATTTTCAATACTTCCTGTTTTTCTGCATCAAAGAAGTTTGCTTAATAGGAAAATACCCCTTATTTTCCATGAATAGTATATTCGATCAGTTGAAATGTAAATTAAGAGTCACAATCAGGAAATTCCCACTAAGTGTTAAATACAGCAAATCGGTGGTCACATTTGGAATAGAATCACTTCTTCAATTGCTTGTGTGTGGTGATCATTCCACCGTATCACACTGCTGCTCTGAAGTAAATCTCAAATGTACAGATGTAATAACCAAAGCACAATTTGTAATGTAAAGAGAAAGATGAGGAACAAAAAGTTCAGTTGCTAGAGAACTGGAGAAGGGGACACATTTTTCGTGATTTTTCAAAAGTAAAGAATGTGGCTTTTCAAAATTTTTGTTCTAACTCAGGAGCAATATATATCAGATTAATGAATAATAGAGAAGAGATGATCACAAGGAACCAACACAGAACAATTCATTCCAAACTAACCTTTCTTTACTTTTTAACATGGTAAGGAAATGTATTTGTGTATGATACACAAATGTATTGTGTATCATTTATTTCTTTATCCTTTCAAGAAGAAGATATTTCATTGCCTGTTATGGGTCTTATACTGAGCACATCAGGAAGATAAAACACTACATCTCTGGTTACAAGGAGCTCAGAATAACACAGTGCAACATGATCAATGCTGTAGAAGATAAAAGAGGATGTTGGGGATTGGGTGAGGGTGAGGAAAGCCTTCCTATTAGAATATTTATGCTGGGATTAGGGGGTTTGAAGGATGAGTGAAGAGTTAGCTAGGTGAGGACTTTAAAGGCAGAGAGAGTAGCATTTGAAGGAATGTGCATTTGGCAAATTGCAGTCAGTTTGCAGTGCTATGCTGTAATTAGACTGTATCTGTATTTTCAAAAATCTATCATCTTTGTACATAATGTAAGTATACTAGGTAAATTACTGACTGTCTGGTTGAATGACTCCTCCCCAAGAGTAAAGAGCAGCAATTTGATGTAGATGGGGGAAAAGGTTTCGATTGGCTTTTGAAGGTCCAATTTTATTTAGGAGGTTAAAAAAGAGCAAAAGTATAATTTGAGGGAGAAATAGCTTAACAATGACTAATATAGAGAATTCATAGATATAAAGTTTTAGTTAATTACAAATTCTATGGGAAAAGGTAAAGCGAGTTAAGATGTTGCAGGAGATACAAGCATGAGGATTTCTTTCCACTTCGAGAATCTATAGTTGTACAGATGAGTGTTTTACAAAATGAGAGGCCCAAGTGCCCAGAAAGAATACTAGATTAGAAAGAGAATTTCTGAATTTGTCTCGATGTGTCTGTCATTTACTATCCACTCACTCTTGGGCAAATCTTTGGGATCAGTTTCTCTGTCTCTAAAGAGAGTGATTTGGACAAGATACTCTTCAATTCCTAGTTTAAAAAATAAATTTCAAAATACAATCAGCCTTTAAGAATTTGACACTTATCCTTATATCCCAAGTTCCTAGGCCACAGTAAGTCCTTAACACATATTTCCTGAAAGAATGAATGAATCAGTGTTACTTCTGTATCGTGCTCCATTGTATACTACAATTACTATGGGCGACAGGGGCAGAACAGGTAGGGAAAAAGGTCTACTGTACTGAGTCCAGCTAAAAATTTCTATTTTAAGGTCGGCCCCTCTTCTTTCACTGGATGGCTCTGTATAATCAGCAAAAGAGAAAATATGCTTCTTTATATAACTTTTTTTTTACTTTCTTAATCTACAAAAGTAATACCCATTGTCTTACAGAAAACACAGCAAATAAAATGAAGACTTCTGGTTATTCTATCACCAAGAAGCTACTATTTTTCCTATTTTGGTATATAGCCTTTCAGTCTTTTCCCTATACATTTACATGTACATTTGAGAAATCAACTGTGCATTCTGCTTTAAAACCTGTTTTCTGCCTTTGATAATACAGAACAAATTCCAATACAAAATATTCCATTGTATAAATACACATAATATAGTTTATGTAACCCATTTCCTATGGTTAAGCATTCAGGTCATTTTTTTACCCTATTTATAAACTATATTATGATAAAAGTCTTTTGCAAATTTCTAATTGATTATTTAAGATAAATTCCTAGGCATAGGATTGCTGGGTGAAAGGATATAAGCATAATTAAGGCTTTTGAATGTATTTTCCTAAGTGTCTTTCAGAGAAGTGTCTGCAAAATATAAAAATTCCTGTTTTCCTGTACCTTTATCAACAATGAGTATTATGAAGTTAAAAAATCTGTGCCAATTTGAGAGGCAAAAAGATCATAATTGTTTTATTATTTTAATATGCATTTCTTGCTTTAATTTACATTTATTAAATAGTAGATCAACATTAAGAATAGGCCTGTACTGGAATGTTGGCCATCGAGTGGTGAAAAGAATACACAAAAATAGACACCTTACACAAGCAAAATCATTTATCTGTTCATCTTCATTTATTTATTTGTTCTATTTATTGAGTGCTTTCCCTATAGTACTGTGGGTAGTTCTGAACACTGGAGAAATAAAAGGAAAAAATACACAATCCCTGCTCTCAAGACCGCAGTTAAGAAAACAGATATGTAAATAACACATTATAAATACAATGTTATCAACACTCTAATAATAAAAGTATATACAAAATTGGTAGTGGCTCCAAGATGGGTAGGAAGGAAAGAATGTAACTTAAAAAATACTCAGATCTATAAAAAGGGGGGACCCCTCAATGACTATGATAGGCAGCAGAGAGTCAGGGTATTTCAGAGAAAAAGAAAGGTGCTACGACTTTGGGACAAAAGGGAGAAGTTCCAATAAATCCAATCTTACATCACAAAGTTCAAGACCATGCATACTACTACCAATTCATATAGCCTAAGTCTAAAAAGAATCATATTTCCCTTACTTAGCTGGTAGGCTGTCAACTTTCAATTATTGTGAAACGTACACTAGTCAATGTAACCATCTTATGACCAAATTTAAAACAAATTACCAATTAAAAACATGACTCATTAGTAAGTAAAGATGTAAGCAGTTAAAGCAAATGAAGCATCCATCCTGCAGGAAGCTTTTAAAAAAGCTTTTCTGTATGGTTAATTTTGTGGTTTGCCTTTGTCAATAAATATGGCAGCAACCCTGGAAATAATGTCAGCATGAAGAGCTCATGACTTATTCACCTCTGACATGACCTTAGAGTCTCATAGGAGTTTCCAACTGATCCAAAGTCTTTCTTCTGATCATGAGATTTGGTGGCTTCACATATTTACTCTTCTTCCCTTAAGCGTTAACAAGTTTACTGGCAGATGCCGGAGCTGACATTCCAAATATGGCTCCATTCTTTTCATTAGTCAATATAATTTATTCTTTGTCATTCAGAAAACATTTGGAATCCACTGCATTCAAAGCATAGCAATAAGTTTTACTTAGCATTTTATAAACAATTTGAAGTACAGTTACTTCCATTTCACAGAAGAGGAAAAAAGAGCTATAGTAATTTCAAGGCCACATAGCCAGTAAGCAAAAACAGACTCAGAGACAGATTTTTATACTCCAAACCAAGGGCTTTTTGTACCTTTCTAACTGGTCTCCCTGTCCCCAGTCTCTTTCCTCTCCAGCTGTCTAACTCTAAAACACCAAAGAACCCCCCACCTTCATCAAGACTCATCAGCTCTGAGAAGCCATCTTGACCATTTCAGTGTACAGCATAACATGTTGCTCATGTTATTCGACTAGAACCAACTCAGAAAACGCTTGGTGGGATTCCTGTCTTTAATCATAAAATAATTTTTACTGTCTATTTAGAAGACACTGTGCCAGGTTATATAAGACTACTCTGGTACTACTCAAACAAGTTCTATTCATTCTACAAACATTCTGACAAGCTTCTATGAGTCAAGCACTGAGCTAAGAGCGAAATACATGGTTTCTTCCTTCAAGAATCGTAGTCTAATGGGAATGTAGATATATATTATTTCGATGTACATGTGTACATTTGTTCATTCATTCATTCATTCATTCAGTAAGCAAACTCTTTAATTTACTGGCCATGTGCTGCCATAGGGCACAAAAAGATAAATAAAAGATGGCCCGTCTTTCAAGTAACTTGCAGACTTGTGTTTTCATTCAGTCAGTCATAAACATCTGTTAAGACTTTATTATGTGGTGGACAGAGTAGGGAACACTTATGACTGACATGATCTCTGTTCACAGAACTATTTCCCCTTTGAGAATTAAAATCCCTCAAAGATACAGAATAGGAACTATATTCTTTTTTATCCTATATAATAAGTGGCCAGAGTGAAGCCTCAGCCCACACACCTTCATTCATTCATACATTTATTCCAAATCTCTCTTGGCAGTTCTTCCACATCGCTCTTTCAGACCAACTCTAGTTAATAAACCTAAAACAGAATTATCATAAACTTTATAATTCTAGTATAAACATTTACAACGATGCTTGAAATATATCTCATCTATTCCATATTAAAACATAAGCTACTTTTTGGCTTTTATACAAATAGAAATTTCCAAGTAGATTCTGAGTTTTCTCCCTGTTACCTTGTTCACATGCTTGACAGGCCAAGGTGCAAATGTGGAAGCAGTAGTTTTCAAAATATGCTAGTCAGAGAGCTAGGGTGTTCCTTTGGGGATTCTCCAAAGCAATAGTGGCAGTGGAGGTGATGAGTAGGGAGTACTTAAGAGCTTCCAAATTTAACTAATTTCTTACTTTAACCAGAGTGTGTCAGTTCTTTCTGTTTTAAATATTGTATATCTAAGTAAAACTTGTTTTAGAAAAGAGTCCTGCTACTTAAAAATATTTTTAAACAATTTGTTTGAGACAATCAATGTAAGAAAACATTATAGTATTTTGGCTTTATAATTTTTAATATTTTTTAAAATAATAGAATCTTTCCTATGAGGTTAGTTGATCCATTTTTAAAGATAGCTATAGCCGCTAATGTTAATGAACATGTATTCCTTGGTGCAAAGTGCATTCTAAATTGATCATCTCATTTAGTTATATTTCATATCCTTTTGAAGAACCATTTCACTATACTGCCCCACATTAATAGAGCAAATAAACAAATCGGTTTGTATTATTGACATAGGGACTAATTTCCTAAGAGATTTGCAATTCTAAATGTATCTGTTTAGTGAATCTTTTTTTTTTTTTGCTATTCATTTGATTTTACTATGTAAGAACACTTAATGAACACAAATCCATCCTACAAAGTCCAAATGTAACATTTTTCCAGAAAGCAGTGTAGCTACTATTTACTGCATGCATTATTTCATTTCATCCTCAAAACAATTCACTAGGTAAGGAACATTATTCTCATGTTGGAGATAAGGAAACTGAGGAACTATCATGTAGAAGTAGGGACTCTAAAAGGACTTGGGGTGGCAGAAAGACCATGTGTTGGCAAAGTGGGAGAAAGAGAAGGGCACCTTCATTCCAGAAAGCTCCATTTCATCTCAAACTTCTCAAACTGATACAAGCCAGACAGAAGAGTTGTCCATCTTCCTTCCTCTCCCCTTCCGTGACCAGAAAAAGGCTAACCCTTCCCCACCAACAGGTTATTTCTACTAACATGAGGGTAGATAAAAACTGCATCCATAGGAGTCGGAGCAAAGACGGAGGGGTGGAATCACTAGAGTTTCTTTGGACTTCATATGCAAATGTATGTTAATATCAACTACCAGTCCTAAATATACTAAAATCTACCAGTAGCCTTATTTTATGCTTTCCTAGCAATAGAAAAAAATATAGTAGATAGTAAACTTGTCACTTGAGAAACAAGTCAATCATTTATTAGGATTACATATAGGTATGTTTGGCCATTTACTACTCTCCACAATCTAGAAGCAAGCCTGCCCCCTAGTGCTAAAACTGTCTAACTGAATCAGAATAGCAATTGCCAACTACCAGAGAAAAGACCTAGCACCTCAGATATATTCTTAAAATGTACAACTGTTATCTCAAAACAAAATGGCATTCCCCTTTTAAATTTGCCATATGCTTATATTATCAATCTTGCTTTTTAAATCAATCAGAACTTCCATAACATTATAGAAAATAATTTTTGTGCGTAGTAGAAAATGTTAACATAGCATTTTACTTGAAAAATCAAGTCAGTCCTAAATTTCACTAACCAAATGTCTTCAATTCAGTTCAGGGCTATACACTGCTGACGTGCGTGTGTGTATGTACACACACACACACACACACACATATATACACATACACATACACATATACATATTCCCAGACTCAAATATCCAACTGCCTACTCTATATTTCCCTTAGGACTTCTAACAGGCCTGTTTACCATAAGGTTAAAAACTGAGCTCTTGATCTTACCCTCTCAAGCCTGCTCTTCTGAGTCTTCCTCATCTTAGCAAATGGTCACTTCATTCTTGGAATTCTTCAAACCAAAAATCTCATAACCATTCTCGATTCTTCTCATACCCCACATCTAATCCATCCAGATATAATATTGGCTCTAAACAAAATATATTCCGAATCTAACCACTTATTTCCATTGCCCTCAGTCTCAAATACCATTTCTCTGTATTACTCTCTACCCACTTCTATCCTTGCTTTGATCAGAACCCTAATTGCTTCCCACCTCACTCAATGAAGTCTGTCTTTAGAAAGGCCTACATTGTCCAACATGATTACCTATAACCAGGCATGACCATTAATCCCAATCGCCCTAACCTACTTTCTAATCTCGCTTAATATTCTGTTTGCTCACTATGGTCACAATGATCTCTTTGCTGTTTCTTGCAAACACAAAGCACCCACCAACTCAAGGCCTTAGTATATAACAGTTCTTCTGCCTGATATGCATACTCTCCTCCCAGATATGCATATGGCTCGATTGTTCACTTTTTCAGATTTCTGCTCAATGTCACTTTATCAGTGTATACTCTATGTAAAATAGCAAAACCATACTCGTACACTCTCCAAACCCCTTCTTCGACATATTTTCCCTTAATAACCTTGTTACCATATGATAAACTACATCTTATCAATTAAAATGAAAATCCTGAAAGGGTCAAAAATAATTGTTTATTCTGTGCCCTGCTATATATGAAGGCCTAGAACACTTCCTGGCACATAATAGATGCTTGAGATTTATTGAAATATCTAGTCCAAGAGGAATATGAATGTTTGATTATAAAAATAAATGGTAGAATAAAACCGGAAATCTAAGATATTTGTTTACGCAAGATGGTAATTTGTTGGAAAAAAAAAAAGAGAACTATTTTAACTAATTTTTTATTCAAATATCCAGGTGTATTTATTTAACATTTACTAAGTGCTGGGGATACAGCCCTGTTGGAACTTCATAACAATACTAGTAGGTATTAATACCACTATTTTACAGAGATGAAAGTGAAGATGACAAAGGTCAAGTGACATAACAAGGATGTTGCAAAGAAGAAACCAACTCAGGTTTCTGATATTACGTCTATAAACTCTCAATATTCAAAGCAGTTTCAAGGAATGATATAAATCCAAAATAGGTAAGGTTTTCACATTTGTAGAGAAAAATAACTGTGTATGGATTTGCTATAAGCCATCTCATTTGCATGACAGGATAATACAGGAAAAGTACTTGAGGCAAACTTCACTTAATATTCACAAAAATTAATTTTGCTAAGCTTAAAGAGATATTAAGTCTCAAATAATAAAGTGTTCAAGTATTAGTCTTTCATCTTTCATGGTTCAAATGCAATTGATACCAATCACATAATAGCAAATTTTCTTCGCACCTTTCAAATATGTGAAGGGCTTGTATCCACAATCTATTTTTCACGTGGAAAAATAAGTTATGGGTAATATTCAGCAATATTCAATTTACACACACACACACACACACACACACACACACACACACACACGTCTGGGGTAAATCTGGCTTTATACATATCCATTTGGTTTATTTTTGTTAGCTTTTAAAAATAATTGTAAGTATGGTTATTTGACTATTTCATATCCACAATTTTATCTTAATATTTAAAAACCCATGAAATACGTAGAACAATTTTCATTAATAAAGCTGAGAAAGCCAAAATGCAGAATGATAAAACTTCTTTAAAATGATACAATTTGGGGGAACACTAAGACATTTTTAATAAAACTGTTTTACTATAACTTGTCCGTTTATGAACCTTAGACCCATAAAATAAATACAACCAAGCTCCAATAATATTGTCATTGTATGACAAGATTCCATACTCATATCAAAGCCTAACCTTATTACTGGATATATTTTAAAGAACATTTAACACACGATAAACCAGAACCCATGAAAAATGAGCCATATTCTAGAAGGTTCGGATAAATTATAGGCAAAGCAAACGAAACTTAAAAAAAAAATGGTTAAACTGGTAACAACTGGTCTAAGAAAGGAGCAAAGGAAGCACTAGCTGTATATGATAGAAAAGATTACAAGGTGGACATAGCAAATTTCTGATCTTTTATTAAGATTGGTGATTGGGAAAAAGTAAATAAATTGTGCTTTAAAGATTCGCTCCAGTGAAGTAAAATTTCATTAGAACAATCTCACAATTAAGGAGTGAACTAGTGATAATTCACATAAGGCTTGGGGCAGAAATTCATCTTTCCACAATCTATAATCTATATAAATTTACCATAAAAGTTATACTGCTTTTTTGGCTTTCACAGTACTACTCATAAGTAACTAGGTCTTGTTAACAAAAAAGACCAAGTCTTAAGCAATCTTTTTTGTCTGGTTGTTACCAAATAGTTATAGAAGTAATAAAACTACATTCATTTAAAAAATTATATGACCCAGAATATTTAATAATTTAGACTAGGCTTTCCTATTGAGGAATCAATGAGATTTTGCTGTTCTTTCCTTCTCTCCTGAAGAGAAAATGAATACTTTTTGAAAATGTTTCCTTGTAATGATTTCCAGTATCACTTAAGAAGTAATACGTCCTCAAGAAGGGAAAATTCCTCTTTAAGAATAAAGATTCTTCTTGAGGAATAAGATTAAAATACAACTTTGCCTTTTCTCTTAATCTAACAAAGAAATGCATTTGTGTATTAAAATGTCCCCAATTTACATGATGCTTTAGACATCTGGTAAGCACATAAGAGTTGTGCTAAAAAACTTTAGCCTAGATGAGCCTTATAAGCCCAAATAAAATTTTATCACATTGAATTATCAGAAGTTTTAAGTACACTGTTCCAAGAGAACAAACAAATTTAAATCAATATTTTTACTATTTGCTTCTCGAGCTGAGCACACAATATATTTCGATAAGTCCTTTCATAATTTCACATTAACAGTTAGGCAGAAAAAACAAGTTCTGTTGAAGAAACGCTTAGTTCAGATTTAACTAAGTATTCTGAATCCAAGCTACGTTACATAACTTGTATGCCTTAAGAACGCTATCGTTATTTTAAAATTCTACTGTTCTCCCTTCCTGCAAAAAGTTATGACAAATATTTTTAAAGATAAATTTTTGGTTCACTAGATGAAAAGGCATTTGTATTTAAGAGAAATACTCCTCTAAGTCAATTTAACATCCCCATAGAAAGTCCTCAAATTCCAGTTTAAGAAACACTAATCCAGAGTTCTTCAAACAGAGCAAAACCCGAGTCAACAAAACCTATACATTATACATAAAAACACTATTACTGTCAAAATTGTTTTATGTCAAGAATTTTACCAGCAGCATTTAAAAAGCAAGAGATCATTAAACAACAAAAGACAAAGACTGTAATGCACAGACAGATCAGCACAAAAAAGAATTACTGGCTCCGAGGGGTGGGGGGACAAACTCTCCATCCTCTCACAGTTGAGAATCAACCCCCTGGCTCTAATTTCTTCCAGTAGTATTACATTTGTATACTATTCTATAAGAAGTAAGTCATTTCTGATTATAAAGCACCACGGAGTATTTCATTCCATACAAAGGAAATAATTCTCAAAATTTTACAACAGGATTTCTGGGAAGGCACTTAAAGCTAACCAGTTAAAAGAAGAGCCACAACAGTTAGGAGACTTCTTTTTTATACTGCAGACTCCTTAATATTGTCCTCTTTGCTTATACTATTTATAACCACTTGATCAAGTTTCTCAATAAATTAAATGCAGTTTAAATATAAAATAAGAAAGGGAAGACAAGGAGGGACAAGCCTACATCCTAACTGATAAATGAGGCAGAGTAAATTTGCCTACAGTGTAAGTGAATATTATGACTCTAAGGAGGTGAGAGAACTAGGAGCAAGAGAGTAAAGCAAGCATGGCCTCGGTAGGATCGGGCTCTTGGCTTAGGGAAAAAAGTAAGTTTCATTTTAGTTTTCAGATTCAAAAAGTCTTAAAGATATTTTCGGATCAGTAAGCAAAGTAAATAGTTTCATATATTTTATTTTTTTAAAGATCACCTATAAATTTTGAGTGTTCTTTATTTTACTCAAATAGTGAAGATGACAAAAACATCACCATTAGTTCAGGCTATAAAATGACAACTTGTAAGATTTCACTTAAATTACATGTTTTGAAATTAAGCAAAAATGGGCAATATTCTTCAAGTTCAGAAGTTGTATCTTAGAAGAGTCAAGTTATAAAGATCCAAATGTCTAAAAATCTAAATGCTTTACTTATAATAAACTTGATACTAAAATATTTATGATGCTAAATCATAACACTGTTGGTATGCTGTTCTAGCAATTCAGTGATTCTAAAACTTAAAAAATTGTTTTCCACTATTATATCTGTTTTACAAAGTTCTACAAAGTAATTTCATTAAGAAGGCAAGTAAAACAGCAATCATCTTCTTCCAGCTTATTAACCAAAAGGCAAACCATAAAAATCTTTAAAATGTTATTCTCCCTTTCAATATTGAAAATCACTCATTAAATAAACTCACCAACAAAAATAAACCTTTATCTTAAATCCCAATAGAAATATCCTTATTACGAAAAAATATTCCATTTACTTCTCTCCACTAACAATGAAACTAGGAATGTTATTGAGGCTGTGACTAGACTTTGAATGTGAACAAAATTTTTATATCACTGGGATATTGGATGGTTTGAAACAGAATGTACAATAAGCCCTGCTGCTAAGCTAAAAAACGCCTTTTATGTAACTAGAAAAGGCTGTCCTTTCTTCAAGATACTTTATTGCCAATAGTAATTAGCAATACTGTGATTGTACTATTGTAAATGGCACCCATGAGTTGTGCGCAGTTATGCCAAGAGTTCTCTCATGATTCCTTATTGTCTTTTCTTTTCATATATATATCTTAACTTAATCCACAACAAGAGACCTAAGGTTAAGACAAAAAAAAAAAAAAAAGAGGGACTCAACTCCCTAAATCACAAAATAACAGTTAAAGGGATTATACATATACCACTAATAACAACAAAAATGATGATGATACATCTTCAATACTGGTCTTAATTCTCATAAGGCTGTTTGATTTGTCTGATTCTGATACTGTTAATATATGAACCTTGCTCTTTCAAATATAGATGGAACTTTTTAATTGACAGAATACAGGAAACTTAAAATTCACATCAAGAATATACATGCAATGCTAATTTATGCTTATTAACAATATTAGTTAATGGTTAAAAAACAAAATAACTGGACATCATCTTTCCAATCCTAAACTTTTCAGATAAAATATGTGCATAAGATCTTGACAACTTTCACAGAAAACCAGAGCTGAAAGTTGGAGCACTTCCAATATCCAAAAATGTATGTTGCATCAGAATATCATTATCCCAGAAGCCAATAAATATTCTTCCTAACTGTGCAAAGATGAATACAATAAACCATACGATCAGCAGACGACACTGCCAAATATTAAGATTGTTTAAAATCTTTAAAATTTCACATATTCATGGTGAATAGAACCTCTAAAATTCAAGAATTAAAATTTACAAAAATAAATACCACTCTGACACTCAAGGGACATCTTCACTTTAAGGCCTTTGTCACAAATCTGAATCTTTATTGTTCTGAAATAAATGTTATAAACATAAAACAAAAACTTTAATATTCAGTCTCAGAAGAGGTGTGGCTCAAGGCCCATCACATGTAACAAGAAAACTTCCTTTAAAAAAAAAGGAAAAAAAAGTACTATGAGAAGTCTTTCATATGAAAAAAAATGCACCCTTTGGATTGTTTTCCCCCTCATCTCATTAGCTTGTACACATGTAGGAATCAAAAGGTTTGCATTTTCTTCACAATAGTTCTTGCTATGATGTTTGACGGACCTTTTGCCACTCAACAAATTCATCAAGGAGAACAGGCCCTAGAAATAAAGAAACAATTTTTGTTAGAATTCAATGAACTAAATCTCTTCAACTATAAAACAAACTCCCCACAAGCTCTGTGATGATGATAGGGGACTGACCCTTCCCTTTCTAAGGTGTTTTGCTTCCAGCCTCCCTCATCTACTGAATGGTGCTTCCATAGTCTTTTCTTTTTTGCAGAATGGGTATTTGTAGCAACTTCCTTCTCAAGGTTTAAGTGTTTTATAATCTCTCCAATAACTAAATATTAACTTCTTCCTTTTGCTAACTTCCCACAGCATTTGCCATTTAATTATTAAACAATCTGAAAAGTGTTAAACTTAGTATTTCTGTGTTACCTCACCAAGAAGTATGTAAGCTTGTTGAAGGGGCAGCCAGTATTAGAGACTTATACTGTTCCAGTAACAGGACCTAGTATAAATGTGAACACAAAGCAAATGCCTAATAAATACCTGACCAAAGAACTATTCTAAAAGGATATTTTTATCATGGAGGGGTTCCAAACTCATTTACCTACAAAAGCCATGTAGGCAATTTAAATGAGCTCAGTTTACTTTTTCTAAATGCAGAAAAATTCATTGCTACAAAGAAATATGCTTTCCCTCTTTTTCTTAAAATGCACAATCCTGTGGTAGTCTCTATTTTTCTCTTGCTTTTGATAAACTACAAGAAAAACTGTAAACGAGCACTAGAATAAATGGCAACTGAAAAGCAACCTCGTTGTTGGCATATTATGGACCAGCAAACTAGAAAGCAAGTCCAACATAATCCACTACTTGGCTCCAGCCACCAATTCCTATGAAAGAATACAGGTACACTTTTGTCAGAAATTGAAAAGCTTTCAAATTAAATCATAAGCTTTTCCTATCACAGCTTATATTTTGCTTCCTATTTTTTAAAATCACGACTACACTTTTCTTCCAGAGGAAAATGCCAGGAAAGGCAGAAATAAAGCAGAATTTTAGCATTTAAGTACAGAAATAATAATTCAAATTAATTTTTATAATGCTCTATTACTGAGAAATTTAAAACATTTCATTCACCAACAAACATTTCATAATATTGCTCAATTCAAGCTTTTTGTCTACCTTTTACATCTGCCTTCCCCACACTTCCCACATGATTAAATAATAAAAGTTACTGTTAGGAAATTTAAATCCTTTATGGTGATGCTACACAAATGCATATTCTCATTTAATAGTTTAAAATTTTTTATTTTCACAGGAAAACATTTTATTATACTTACAAGCACCATCTTCATCATAGTTACTAAGATCGGCATGGACGGTTCTGCTGAATTCCAGTACATTGTACCACTGATCTTTGTTCATAACACGATACTTTGATTGCTATAGAAAATGATATAAGTATTTGTCTTACAGAGCAAACATTATTTATTAGGGCTCGACTTCAATAAATATAGTTACAACATATTTTGTAATTTGGTCTTTCCTAAAACATTTATTCCTCTTTTAATTAAATTATTTGTGTTTCTAAAGGAATCCTCAGGGGCATTTACACATTAACATCACCAATTTATTTTTTCCTTTATTTTTACTTCAGTTATGAAGAACAACAAGAGCATCAAGGGTACTAAGGGTAAACTCAATGAATTTTTACCTATGTATATTTGTTTAACCATCAATGAGATCAAGATATACAACATTTCCTACACACAGAAGGTTCCCTTGTGCTGCTTCCCAGTAATTCATTTCTTTGCATGAGATTTACTATTTAGCCACATTTTGAAGTTGGCGTCTTTGAAGACAGTGGAAGAACATAGGCATAGGTTCAAATTCCATTTCTGCTACTTAATTGCGTGACCTTAGAAAAGTTACTTATTTTCTCATTTCTCATTTGCTAATGGGGATAAAATAATTCAAAATGATGGTATAAAGATTTAAAAAGATAGTTTTTGTCAAATACCCTCCAAATAACAAGTATCTGAAAATATTTAATTCTCTCAGTTCCCTTTAAAGGTAAATATTGTTACATTTTTCAGTTCTATTTATTTTTGCCATAACTACTAATAGGAGGAAGATTGATAACATCCACCAAAAACATCTACTTTATCAAGCTTAAAGATTAAAGTGTGCACAAAACCCATTCGCATAAGACCTTCTCATACCATTGTCTCTTATCACAAGCTTTAAACAAAACTACTCTGGGGAACTTGCTATGATAAACAATCAGGTTTATGAGACAGTATTTTCAAAGAAGAAGCACTGTAATTCAAAAAATGGTGAGAACTATGCTGAAAATACTAAAAATTCAAAAGGCACAAAATTAGAAAACCAAACAATGGAAAAAAAGAAAAGTATCTTCTTAAAACTACTGCCTACAATAGATGCAATGATAAACCTAAAAGAATGCTTTCTTCATAAGTTCAGCATATAATTTTAGAAATCAGTACACTTAAGTACACCATGATAGCCACTCTCGTATTTGTAGACACAAAATATTAAAGTTTTATTCAAATTCTTTAGATTGAACCTAAGCGAAAAGTTTTATTATTACAATTGGTTCCTATGTGGATTTCAGCCTAAGACCCTGTGTAATCAGGAAAAAACTGATTTAGAAGCTTGGGATTTGTGCACTATCATCAATTTTCTCCTGCCGAAAGTCCAAGAAACTTATTTCATAGGAAGACTCTGTACTAAAATATATTTCTTGGAGGTTTCTTTTTTAATGGATGGGATGCAAGGGATGGAATTAAAATGGTTTATGTACAGAATATATTAATGAACATGAACTTGTGTCTAAAAATGACAGCAGATATGTACATAGTTTAACAGAAATTTTCTACTCAAGCAGATATTTTTTAAAATGCAGTACTAAAAGTCTATGTTTTTCCTCAATTAAAGGTATGTTTTAAATCAGATTAAGTTTTAAAATAGTATTTTCAAAATTAAAAAAACGAAACAAAACATACATACCTCTAGGTACTGGTAAAATACTGAAAACAGTGGCCATGTCCTCCCAAGCAAAAGAGCTAACATAGATTTAGCAGTATCAATATCGAGACTTCTCTGATCTTTATCCTAAAATATAAGTAAAAAAATTTTCTAAGTATAGCCTCAAGATTTTAAAAAATATTAAAATTAAAAACACAGAAATTCTACCTACCCTTGCAAAATCAAAGGCATATCTGTAGATATTCTTAAACGAAGAAATATCGTTCAACTGTGAGCGCAAAAAGTCAAATTTGTTCTGTAACTTTTCTGTGCAGTCACACCTTAAATTTAAAAAATCAAGCATTACATAATCAAGAAAATTAAAATATTTGAGGGTTAGGAGGAATGCATTAAGAAAAAAAGTGAGGGCATTTATGAGTTTATTTAGGTTTAAAATTCTCTGATTCAAAATTTAGTATAACAAGCAAACTTGTTGCCTTGTATCTACTAATGCAATAAAAAAAAAAGGAAAAAGAAAACCTAAAAATCAATGAATGTTCACTCCAATGACTTTAAAAAAACTCAATAAAAAAGCTCTAATAAAACCACAATGTCTCTTTTTAAAAAGAGATATAATAAAATATGCTTTCACCCACATATAAAGTTAAAAAATGATAGAACAAATGAAATTAATCAGTCTTCTGTCACATATTTCATTGGAAAGTTCTTAGGCACTGGCTTAGTGAGAGATTATCCATGAGTGGTTTTAAAAGTTTAAGATATAACACTGAGGAAATTAATACATTAGTGTTTCAGTCATAAATTCAGCGTCCTACATTTTCAGTGAACAAAAAATCAAGATAAATCAGTGGTAGCACCTGACTTTGAATAAGGTACATATACAAAAGAATGCAAACAAGTTATACATGTTATTTCCAAAGACAAGACACTAAGTATAAAAAACTAAACAGAATAAAAGTTAAAAATCTTTACTGACTTTTACTCTCACTGGGCTGATATATTTTACTATTTAGCCAGAAACAAGGCAGACGAAGCCTTTCACAATTGGCACCAATTTCCAGTTACATCTCCTGCTAAGTCCCAATATCTTTACAGTGCTCTACTTATACTTCACTTACCATTCCCAAATGCTTTAGTACATACATATTATTTTCCTCTACTTGAAATGCTGTTCTAACATTTTCACTAATTACTCGTCAAAACCTCACTCACACTTTGCCATCTCTGAGACCCTTTACAATCAAATTAGTTGTGCCATCCACTTTGACTCAGTTATTTCATTCAAAACTGAATTTTAGTACTCATCATGTAGTAGACACACAGCATTCTTAGTTTTAACTGAAATTTTCACTATTCTAAATCAACGACGTGATGTATATTTACAATTTTATTAAGAGGTACATATTTTGAATCAATTTCTAGTGTTGCTTAAATCTTGCGTTCCTAGACTACGCCAAATTTGGTCCTGTTACCTGTTCAGACAGACATTGCTAGATTTTTTTTACTATGCTCCCAAATGAGAATAGCTCATAAATTTCATTCTTTCACATTCTCCTTGCTAGTTCTGATCACAAGCTTATTAACACAAGCCTCAGAAAAGTAAAATGAATATTATTACCCTTTTTTCCATTTTCTGAAAAAGTTTACTAAACATTGGAAATAGCTTTTACCCAAACTTAGCTGAAAAACCACCAGGGCCTTTTCATTGAGAAAAGAAAAGACTTTTAATTATTAGATCAGCATTTTTAATGGTTATAGGGCCATTAAGATTTTCCATTTCTTTTTTAATCAGTTTTGGTCATTTATATACTTTTATGATAACTTGTTTCCTGCACAAATTTTATCTAAATATGTTGATTAAAATTATTTATAACATTTTCTAATATGCATTATAATATATTTTTGCCCTTTTGATTTTTTTGACCATCTTGCGAGAATTTCTTAATTCTCCCAATTTTAGCTTTGCTTTGTATTTTACTAATGTCTGGATATCTTTTTATCTTATGTCTTCTTTATTTGGGTTGATCCTTTTTCTAACTTCTTAAATTAGATAGTTCATTTGGTTTCAGGTTTTTTTCTCTTTTAAAACTATCAGTTTCCCCTCTGTGTATAAATTTAGCTTTAGCCGTAGTTTTGATAAGTATTATTTACCTGTAAATGATGCCTTGACTAGTGATTTCAGAGGAGTGGTAGAGATAAAAAGCCTTACTAGAATAGGTTCGAGAAAGAATGAGAAGAGAGGAACTGGAGAAAATAAGTACAGACAAATGCTTTCAAAGAGTTTGGTTCTTAAAGGGGGCAGAGAAAAGAAGAACTAACTCGAGTGCAATGAGGGAGGCAGGAGGTTTGCTTTTTTTAAATAGATAAAAGAAATAATACTTTTCATTATCTCTCTTGCTAATTCAACCTAAAGTCCTAGACATTATACATTTAAAAAGCATAAGAAGACTCTGAGGAACAATACACTAGTGAGTTCCTTGGGTTTTCTTTCTGCCTCATCTATCCCAGACTTGGAGCTAAAGGAGTCAGCAAACTGGGAGCAGACAAAACAAACAAACAAACAAACAAACAATAAAAGCCTGCTTCACCTCTAGCCAAAAGCAAGCAGGCTAGCAAAATGAAAAACTTTTAGGGAAAAAAACCTCTTCTTTAGTCTAACACTACAGAAAAACTGTGGCTCAAGCCTCACCAGTGCTAGCAAAGGCTGAATGGGGCCCTGAATGGTCCACCCTCATCGGTATACAAGGAAGTCTCTTTCTCAACTCCTGCAGTGTCAGTGAAAACCACATGGGGAATATGAACTTCTAAACCACTAGGTACTAACGAGCAGCCAATCCTCCTCTGCCCTGGGGTAGTGTCAAAGGAGAACTTGTGAAGAGTCAAGGCTTTCACCAACACTGCAGGAACAAGGCCACCACCCTAGTAGTGTCAGTGGAGACTTTGTGGGGGAACAAGAAGGTATCAGTGGAAGCCTAGTGAGAACCTGGAACTCTTGTGCCTGCCAACAATAAGGAGAGCCTCCCTCCACAGATGTCAACAAATGAAGAGTAGGGAACTTCAGTTTCTACCTGCACCTGAAAGTCATGAGGCAGCGGTCCTCACTTCCATGGAAGTGGTGAGAAGAAGCTTGTTAAAACAGAAGGGTTAAATAAGATCCAGAGTTTCATAACATAATACTCAAAATTTCCAGGTTTCAATTAAAAAAAAAAAATCACCTGTCATACCAAAAAACAAGATCTCAAAGATAATGCAAAATGACAATCAATGGATGCAACCACTGAAGTGACAGAGAAGCTTAGAATTATTTGACACAGATTTTAGGGCAGCTATTGTAAAATTGCTTCAGTAATCAATTGTGAGCACAATAAAACAAACGAAAAGATAGAAAGTCTCAGCAAAAAAACAGAAAGTCTAAGAAAAGAAATATAACATAAAAAAGAACCTAATGAAAAATTCTGAATTGTGAAATATAGGGTGACTTAAGTCCTAATGTATCAATAATGTAAGTAGTCTAAATGTTCTAATAAGGAGACAGAGATGGACAGAGTGCATCTAAAAAAAAAAAAATCATCACGAGAAAAAAAATTTTTAAGTACGTAAGGTGATGGATGCTATTTTATTGTGGTAATCATTTTGCCATATATACAAATATTGAATCATTGCTGTGTATACCTAAAACTAATATAATATGTTAATAATTTTTATATAAGCAAATAAATAGCAAAAAGAAAAAAATTACAAATCAATATCTCTCATGAATCCTTAATAAAATATTAGCAAATGGAATTCAGCAGAATATAAAAATAATTATACACTATGACAAAGTGGGATTTGTTTCAGGTATGCAAGACCAATTTAATATTCAAAACCCAATGTAATCACAGTATTAATTAACAAGCTAAAAAAAGAAACTATATAATTACATGATTTAATGCAGAAAAAGCATTTAAAATATTTAACATCCATTCATGTTAAAACTCAAAGAAAAATAGAAATAGAAGAGAACTCCCTTAACTTGATAAAGAGCATCTCCAAACAACCTATAGCTAACATTTCTTAATGGTGAAAGACTGAATGTTTTCCTTGTAAGATGGGGAGCTGGAAAGGATATCCACTCTCACCACACTTATTCGACATACTGGTAGAAGTTCCAGCTAATCCAATATGTCAAGAAAAGAAAACAAAGACATACAGACCAAAAAAAGAAATAAAACTGTCCCTATTTCTCGATTTTATGTCTTAATAATGACATGATCGTCTATGCAGAAAACCTATCGAATACACACCAAAAAACCTTAGAAAAAGTTGAGTTCAGCAAGGTCAGAGGATACAAGACAAACGAAAATCAATTAGGCTTCTATATACTGATAATAAACATGTGGATGCTAAAATAAAAAATACAATACTATTTACAATGGCTCAAAATACAAATAAAATATTTAGATGTAATTTTAAGAAAACATGTATAAGACCTGCATTCTCTAAACTACACAAGACTGATGAAAGAAGTCAAACACCTAAAAAATCTGGAAACATATCTATCTTCCATGTACTGGAAGACTCAAATAGAAAAGACATCAATTCTCAAATTCATATGCAGTTTAACTAAAATCTCAGGAAGATTTTTTGTAGATGTCGAGACAATTATTCTAAAATTCTTAGGAAAGCAAAGAAACTGGAAAAACTAAAACAATTTCGAAAAAAGAGAAATCTACCTGATTTCAAGACTTAGTATATACAAGAAAAAATAACGGGGAAAAGACAGTCTCTTCAATAAATAGTGTTGAGAACACTGGACAGATACATGCAAAAAAATGAAACTGAGCCACTCATTTTCTTATACCATATACAAAATAAAATTAAAATGGATTAAATATTTGAATGTAAGAACTGAAAAACCATAAAATGAGACGAAAACATAGTCAGTAAACTCTTTGACATCATTCTCAGTACTATTTTTTTGAGAAGTCTCTCCAGGGAAAGGCAACAAAAACAAAAATAACAAATGAGACTACACTTAACTAAAAAATTTTTGCAAAAAAGGAAACCATCAACAAAACAAAAAACAATCTACTGAATGAGAGAAGATATTCATAATGATATATCAGATAAGGGGTCCATATCCAAAATATATAAAGAACTCATACAACTCAACATCCAAAAAAAAAAGTCCAATTAAAAATGTTAAGAGGATCTGAATACATTTTTCCAAAGAAGACATACAAAAAGCCAACAGACATATGAAAATATGCTCGACATCACAAATTATCGAATAAATGCAAATCAAAACGGCAATGAGATATTGCCTCATACCTGCAGAATGGCCATTATCAAAACGTCAACAAGAGGGGGAAAAAATAGTGTAGCTGATAGAGGCACTGTTCATCCCTCTGGCGACCAAATCCAAGTTGTGACAAAAACAAGGAGCAAGCAGCAAAGAAAAATCACCTGGGATCTAGATGAACAACCCACACAACTAGGGAGAAATCCAAGAAAATACCCTGCAGCAACAGAGGGTAGGACTGGGCAAGGACACAGGGCTGCCTGGTCTCCAGCAGATGAGTGAGACGAAGGCTGCAGCAGTGGCAGACGTCTCTTAAAGGGGTTGCGTCCCATGTGGATTTTTGTGGTGACAGACCTGCTCGCTCTGAGAACCAGTGCCGATTAGGCTGTGCACAGGGAGCACCAGGGACTTACAGAGAGATATTACCAGAGTGAGGGCTGAGGGGAGACTTGCTCTGTACATAAGTGCTGGCGATACCCACTGTTTCCTGTTGAGCCCACCCCTCTTCCAGTGGGCGAACACAGAGCCGCCATAGCCGTGACGTCATCAAACTGGATAACAGAGGTCGCTCCACCAGAGGATTCCTTGAAACCCCATTTATCCCAACTCGTGGTCTCACCAAGCCACATCCAGGTATATCCTCAGCGAGTCAGGTGCTCCCTGGTGAGCAGCGCCTAGACTCACATTAGAGGTAGCTGGCCTCGGTTTCTGGTGTGGCCTTATGAGGCAACTATAAGCACAGCATCTGTGGATTGCTTGTTGAATCTTAACAAATGCCTCAGAGGGGTAGAGGCTTGGGTTATATTTGGACTGCAGCTGAACCCCACTCAGAACTGTGCCACTGGACACCTACTTCACAAATCCACACTAATAAGACATGGAGACTGAGGAGCTTTGCTTAGCACACAGAAACAGACATGGAAAGGCAGCCAAAATGGGAAGACAAAGAAGCAGAAACCATATGAGAGAATGGAACAGAGATCCAGATATAATGGAGTCAAGTAATCTAGGAGATGCAGAGTTCAGAACACTGATTATAAAGATGCTCAATGAACTTTTAGGAAGTGTAGATAAATCCAGTAAGAACTTCAACAAAGAGATAAAAAAACATAAAAATGGAAATGAAAATTATAAAAAGGAACTAGTCTGAAATGAAAAACACATAATAATCTGAGATGAGAAGTATATTAAATGGAATAAACAAAGAAATAAACAAAGTGAATAAAGAAAAGGATCAAATGCCCTATCTAGAGGACAGGAAAGCCAAGGACTCCATCAGAATGGCAAGAGATAAGATGCCAAGACTATAAAAATAATTTAAGGAGCACATGGGACACTATTAAGGCTCCAAATATACATCTGATCGGTGTACCTGAAGAAAATTAAGATGGTGAAAAGCTGTTTGAAGATGGAAAACTTCCCTAACGTGGTATAGGAAATGGACATAAAACCCCAGGAAGCTCAGAGAATTCTAAAAATCAGGGCTCCGAAGAGGTCCACACCAAGACACATCATAATTAAAAC